>NW_026606896.1:440000-472500 GCF_029890125.1 Rhinichthys klamathensis goyatoka
TCAGCACGAACATCATGAAGTGCATTTCTGTGAACCGTTCGAAGGCCTCGGTCCGCCTATCATCTGAAAAACAGTTTCTGTCTTTTGTAAATAACATCATTTTGTGTATAAAGATGTAATTTTATATTTTCCTTTGCTGTTCATCCTCACCTTTGCAGTGGAGAACTGAATCTCGAGCTCAATACGGTGCTTTCACATTAATAGATGCTGAAAATCAGGATATAAATAAACATTTCTCAGCTGTGCAAACCCAAAACTGGTCAAATGTTTGCATTTTTCTGATTCTGTGTTTTTCTAAGTTTATTATTATTAGGTGTTCAAGCACGAAGTGCTGAAAACCTATTGTATTTGTACTGATTTTTATTATTATTATTATTATTATTATTATTATTATTATTCTCCTGTAAAACGCATCGTGCAGCCCAAACCGTAAGTGCTGGAGAGTTGAAACTTTGTCAGATGGTAGTACAAAAATCGAGGAGAGGTTATCAAAGTATGAGCCCGATTGGCCTATAGGTGGCGCTACAGCGATCAATTGCGCAAAACTGCTCATAACTCCTAAACCGTATGTCGTAGACTCAAGTGTCTTATATCATTGGAAAGCTGGAGGCCTGAAGTAAAAAACGTATATCTCCGATTTCATTTCCGGTATGCAAATTTTTCCGCCATTTTGAATTTTGTCAAAAACCTAATTTTGCGAACTAGTCCCTGGTTTTTCGCCCGATCAAAATAAAAAAAATGCATACATGTTCTCTGGAGTCTGAGTATCAATAATTATTGAAAAAAAGTTGAATTTTCGATTCACGGTCGCTAGGGGGAGTAAAATGATCGTTGTGGGAGGAGCCTATTTTACTAAAATGGCTATAACTCGAAAAGTAAATGAGATATCTTCACCAAACTCAAGAGATATGTGTATGAGGACAGTCTGAGGTCACAGTAAAAAGATCGCGACGATCGAACACTAGTTGGCGCTATAACATTAAAAAAACATAAAAAGGGCTATGACCACCTGACCGTTAGTCCGATTGACTTGAAAATTGGTATGCAGTGTCTTGGTCCAAGGCCCCATGTATGTGTATGAGGAAATTGGCGTAACTCAAAAAACATGGCCGCCATTAGCCAATGAATTTGAGCACCTATTAGACAAGGTTAACGAAGGCCGATCGGAACGAAACTCGATGGGCATGTTCGACTCATGGCCCAAGAGGTCTGTAAGAGTTTTGAAAGAAATCGGCCACTAGTTGGAGCTAACGAGTTTTACGGCTCTGTAATCACGTGGTGTTGCACACATCCCCACAATATGCATATCATTTGATAGATCTCCTCATGCTAAACAACTTTGCCTCTAGAACCATTGCTGTCAATCAAATCGTTCATTAAATATTCACGAATATGTTAAAAACCTACTTTTGCGAACTAGTCCCTGGTTTTTCGCCCGATCGGAACCAAACCAGTCTAGGTCAATTCTCTGGACTCTCTAGATCAATAATTATCGAAAAAAAGTTGAACTTTTGCATTTTTCGTATGGCTATAATAGGGTCATTTAGAAAAGGGGCGTGTTAAAATACACTCAAAAGCCTATAAATCATAAATAAAAACTCAGAACTTGACAAAAATTGATGAGCATATGTGTCATACCATGGTGAAGAAGCATGCAAAGTTTCATGGAGATCGGACAATAGGTGGCGCTATAACTGTTGAAAAGCTTTAAAACCATGCATTTCCTATGGTAAATTGCCTGTATTGGCTGTAAATGGCCTTTTCCATCTATGATTGTAAAATTGTCATATCTTAATGTTTAAAACCAGTGCAGTACAATTATCTGGACTCTCTAGATCAATAATTATCAGAAAAGGTATCATTTCTTCATTTGAATGGCTATCATAGTGTAAATTGGATGGCTATAAGATTTTGGATGGCTATAACAGCCAATAAGTGGTATTTTACTGCCCCCTGCTGTCATTTCATCATACTACTCCCTAATATTGTTATATATAATTGAAATGTAGACTTTATTAAATCATTATTTTAACATTTACAATCACATTTTGTCCAAATTCATCTATTGGAGTATTATGGACTGCATTTATTTATTTTATTTATTACTATTTACAATTGTGTCACAGGAAGGCTGAAAACGAAAGTATAACGTTGGGCCACGCCCCCCAAGTACAAATTCACTCATAACTCGAAAACAGAAAGTCTCTGCACGCTAGGTAAGGTTCTCTCGGGGTTCTTGATCCAAATCTATCGTCAAGGGGCTCGGGAACGCCCCCCGCGACGAATTCTTAGTTAATGTTAACTAATGTAGTTAACATTAACTAAGAATGAACAATACTCCTTCAGCATTTGTTAATCTTTGTTAATGTTAATTTCAACATTTACAAATACTTTATAAAAATCTTGTTAACATTAGTTAATGCACTGTGAACTAACATAAACTAACAATGAACAGCTGGATTTGTATTAACTAATGTTAACAAAGATGAACAAAAACAGTAACAAATGTATTGCTCATGGTTCATGTTAATTAATACATTAACTACTGTTTAATAAATGAACCTTATTGTAAAGTGTTACCGACATTTTTAATCTTTTTTATCAGCTTTCAGCATTGGCTAACAAACAAACGCTTAAAGCTATTTTTTTATTAGTTTTAATATAGTTTTATATTATTACATCACAAAGAAATATGTGAAATGCATGCTTATACACCATTAAAAGAGATTTTCACAATAACATATCCCATGTGTGTGTGTGTGTGTGTGTGTGTAAGCATATGTCCACATATGAATGCAAAAGCACTTGTGAAAACACTTTATTATTAAGTAGAGTGACCAGCAGAGGGCAGTAGAAGACCACTTATTGGCTCACTTTCATTTTGACACACTTGATTTTCACCAGTATTCTGCACTAAAGCAAACCAGTTTTTCCATGTGAACTATTATAACACAATTATATTTTGTCAAAGTTTATCACTTCATTTTTATTGACACTTCACATTAATGCTAGCAATATGGTGCATCATGGTAAATCACGATAGAAACATGGTAAATCATTGTAAACAATACTATTACATGGTGTATCATGGCAAATCATGCTACAATCCTGCGGTAAATCATTCTAGAATGTGGTATATCATGGTAAATCATCCTATAACATGGTAAATCATGCTACAATCATATTAAATCATACTAGAATATGTTCAATTGTGGTAAATCATGCTAGAACAGGATAAATCATGGTGAATCATACTAGAACTTGGCATATCATGGTAAACTATGGTAAATCATGCTAGATTCATGGTAAATCATACTGGAACATTGTAAATAATGAAAAAACACACTGAAATGGGGTATATCATGGTAAATCATGCTAAAACATGGTCTATTCTCAGTGGTTAAATGCTTGCTACATACAACTTAATGTCTTTTGATGCTTTTGTGCTTAAGGGCCTTAAAGGCCTTAAATGCTTGAACACCGCTAAATGCTGCTTGCAGCTTTAATTATTATTATTAGGTGTTCAAGCACGAAGTGCTGAAAACCTATTGTAATTGTCCTGATTTTTATTATTATTTTTCTTCTGCCGTAAAACGCATCGTGCAGCCCAAACTGTAAGGGCTAGAGACTTGAAACTTTGGCAGATGGTAGTACAAAAATCGAGGAGAGGTTCAGAGAGTATGACCCCGATTGGCCTATAGGGGGCGCTATAGCAATCAATTGCGCGTAACTGCTCATAACTCCTAAATCGTAAGGCGTAGACTCAAGTGTCTTATATCAATGGAAAGCTGGACTCTTGACTTAAAAAACGTATATCTCCGATTTCATTTCCGCCATGATGGATTTTCCGCCATTTTGAATTTTGTCAAAAAACTACTTTTGCGAACTAGTCCCTGGTTTTGTGCCCGATCGGAACCAAACCAGTGCAGAAATGTTCTCTGCAGTCTGAATATCAATAATTATCAAAAAAAAGTTGAAATTTCGATTTCCGGTTGCTAGGGGGCGCAAAATGATCGTTGTGGGAGGAGCCTATTTTACTAAAATGGCTATAACTCAAGAAGGAAATGAGATATCTTCACCAAACTTGACACACTTGTGTATGAGGACAGTCTGGGGTCACAGTAAAAAAACCGCGTCGATCTAACACTAGGTGGCGCTATAACATTAAAAAAACATAAAAGGGGGTGTGGCCACCTGACCGTTAGTCCGATTGACTTGAAAATTGGTATGCAGTGTCTTGGTCCAAGGTGCCATGTATGTGTAAAAGGACATTGGCGTATCTCAAAAAACATGGCCGCCATCGACCAATGAAGTTTGAGCCCCTATGAGACAAGGTTAACGGAGGCCAATCGGAACGAAACTCGATGGGCATGTTCGACTCATGGCCTAAGAGGTCTGTAAGAGTTTTGAAAGAAATCGGCCACTAGTTGGCGCTAACGAGTTTTACGGCTCTGTAATCACATGGTGTTGCACATATCCCCACAAAATGCATATCAAATGATAGATCTCCTCATGCTGAACAACTTTGCCTCTAGAACCATTGCTGTCAATCAAATCGTTCATTAAATATTCACGAATATGTTGAAAACCTACTTTTGCGAACTAGTCCCTGGTTTTTCGCCCGATCGGAACCAGACTAGTCTAGGACAATTCTCTGGACTCTCTAGATCAATAATTATCAAAAAAAAGTTGAACTTTGCCCTTTGGTTCACTGTAACAGGGTCATTTAGAAAATGGGAGTGTCAAAATACACTCAAAAGCCTATAAAACATAAATGAAAACTCAGAACTTCACAAAAATTGATGAGCATATGTGTCATACCATGGTGAAGAAGCATGCAAAGTTTCATGGAGATCGGACAATAGGTGGCGCTATAACTGTTGAAAAGCTTTAAAACCATGTATTTCCTATGGTAAATTGCCTTTATTGGCTGTAAATGGTCTTTTCCATCTATGATCGTATAATTTTCATATCTTAATGTTTAAAACCAGTGCAGTACAATTATCTGGACTCTCTAGATCAATAATTATCAGAAAAGGTATAATTACTTCATTTGGATGGCTATAATAGAGTGTAAATCGGATGGCTATAACAGCTATAACAGCTTGGATGGCTATAACAGCCAATAAGTGGTATTTTACTGCCCCCTGCTGTCATTTCATCATACTACTCTCTAATATTTTTATATATAATTGATATTTAGACTTTATTAAATCATTATTTTAACATTTACAATCACATTTTGTCAAAATTCATCTATTGCTCTGTACTCTCTAGAACAATAATTATAGAAAAATGTATAACTTCTTCATTTGTATGACTATAATAGGGTCAATTCAATATGTAACCTTGACCGAAAGCCAATATCTTTTCAATAAATGCTCATAGCTTCTTAAAAAAAGGTCAAGAACAGCTATAACTGCTTGAAAAAAGGCTAACAGCCAATAAGTGGTATTTTACTGCCCCCTGCTGTTTAAAAAAAGTCATTTTGTCACACTACTCAACTATAAGTAATATTTAGACTTTATAAATTCACTATTTTAACATTTACAATAACATTTAGTCAAACATCTTCTATTGAAGTGACAATTGAGTCACATTGGCTCCTGAAGTTCCAAATGTCTCTATCTACATCAGAATGAGAGTGTGTAGATTAAATTATATGAAAAACATGGCCTATTGTATAAGTAGGCTGTAATAGCACTGTTGTCCACTAGATGGAGCAGCAGCATTAGATATTTTTAATCTTTTTTATCAGCTTTCAGCATTGGCTAACAAACAAATGCTCAAAGCATTTTCTTTATTTAGTTTTATATTATTACATTGCAAAGAAATATGTGAAATGCTCATATACCATTAAAACAGATTTTCACAATAACATATCCCAAAAATGTGTGTGTGTGTGTGTGTGTGTGTGTGTGTGTAAGCATGCATTATGGAGTTAACATGAAAAAAATGGTTTGCTTTAGTGGAGAATACTGAAGAAACAAAGTAGTTGAAAATGAAAGTGAGCCAATAAGTGGTCTTCTACTGCCCTCTGCTGGCCACTCTTCTTATTAATAGTCTTTTTTTGTATATAGACACTATAAAATCACTTATATAACAATTACTATTATAACACATTCATATTTTGTCAGAGTTTATCACTTCAATTGTTCTTATGCTTCATATAATTGCTGTCAACGTGATAAATCATGGTAAATAACGCCAGAAACATGGTAAATCATAGTAAAAAAGGTAAATCATGCTAGAATCCTGGTAAATTATTCTAGAATGTGCTATATCATTGTAAATCATCATATAACATGGTATATCAAGGTAAACTATGGAAAATCATGTTAGATTCATGGTAAATCATACTGGAACATGGTAAATCATGAAAAATCACACTGAAATGTAGTATATCATGGTAAATCATGCTTGCTACATAAAACTTAATGTATTTTC
Organism: Rhinichthys klamathensis goyatoka; assembly: GCF_029890125.1. Lineage (NCBI taxonomy): Eukaryota > Metazoa > Chordata > Actinopteri > Cypriniformes > Leuciscidae > Rhinichthys > Rhinichthys klamathensis. Next base: position 446,448 of record NW_026606896.1, read on the forward strand.
ATGCTTTTGTGCTTAACGGCCTGAAAGGCCTTAACTGCTTGAACACCGCTAAAATGCTGCTTGCAGCTTTAATTAGGTGTTCAAGCACGAAGTGCTGAAAACCTATTGTATTTGTACTGATTTTTATTATTATTATTATTATTATTATTATTTTCCCCTAAAACGCATCGTGCAGCCCAAACCGTAAGTGCTGGAGCTCTGAAACTTTGTCAGATGGTAGTACAAAAATCGAGGAGAGGTTCAGAGAGTATGACCCCGATTGGCCTATAGGTGGCGCTACAGCAATCAATTGCGCGTAACTGCTCATAACTCCTAAACCGTAAGGCGTAGACTCAAGTGTCTTATATCATTGGAAAGCTGGACTCTTAACTTAAAAAACGTATATCTCCGATTTCATTTCCGCCATGATAGATTTTCCGCCATTTTGAATTTTGTTGAAAAACTACTTTTGCGAACTAGTCCCTGGTTTTTTGCCCGATTGGAACCAAACCAGTGTAGAAATTTTCTCTGGAGTCTGAATATCAATAATTATTGAAAAAAAGTTGAAATTTCGATTTCCGGTTGCTAGGGGGCGCAAAATGAACGTTGTGGGAGGAGCCTATTTTACAAAAATGGCTATAACTCGAGAACGAAATGAGATATCTTCACCAAACTTGACACACATGTGTATGAGGACATTTTGGGGTCACAGTAAAAAAACTGCGTCGATCTAACACTAGGTGGCGCTATAACATTAAAAAAACATAAAAGGGGGTGTGGCCACCTGACCGTTAGTCCGATTTACCTGAAAATTGGTATGCAGTGTCTTGGTCCAAGGCCCCATGAATGTCTATGAGGACATTGGCGTATCTCAAAAAACATGGCCGCCATCGGCCAATGAAGTTTGAGCACCTGTGAGACGAGGTTAACGGAGGCCAATCGGAACGAAACTCAATGGGCATGTTCGACTCATGGGCCAAGAGGTCTGTAAGAGTTTTGAAAGAAATCGGCCACTAGTTGGCGCTAACGAGTTTTACGGCTCTGTAATCACGTGGTGTTGCACACATCCCCACAAAATGCATATCATTTGATAGATCTCCTCATGATGAACAACTTTGCCTCTAGAACCATTGCTGTCAATCAAACCGTTCATTAAATATTCACGAATATGTTAAAAACCTACTTTTGCGAACTAGTCCCTGGTTTTTCGCCCGATTGGAACCAGACCAGTCTAGGACAATTCTCTGGACTCTCTAGATCAATAATTATTGAAAAAAAGTTGAAATTTGCCATTTGGTTCATTATAACAGGATCATTTATAAAAAGGGGCGTGTCAAAACACACTCAAAAGCCTATAAATCATAAATAAAAACTCAGAACTTCACAAAAATTGATGAGCATATGTGTCATACCATGGTGAAGAAGCATGCAAAGTTTCATGGAGATCGGACAATAGGTGGCGCTATAACTGTTGAAAAGCTTTAAAACCATACATTTCCTATGGTAAATTGCCTGTATTGGCTGTAAATGGTCTTTTCCATCTATGATCGTATAATTTTCATATCTTAATGTTTAAAACCAGTGCAGTACAATTATCTGGACTCTCTAGATCAATAATTATCAGAAAAGGTATAATTACTTCATTTGGATGGCTATAATAGAGTGTAAATCGGATGGCTATAACAGCTATAACAGCTTGGATGGCTATAACAGCCAAAAAGTGGTATTTTACTGCCCCCTGCTGTCATTTCATCATACTACTCTCTAATATTTTTATATATATAATTGATATTTAGACTTTATTAAATCATTATTTTAACATTTACAATCACATTTTGTCAAAATTCATCTATTGCTCTGTACTCTCTAGAACAATAATTATAGGAAAATGTATAACTTCTTCATTTGGATGACTATAATAGGGTCACTTTAATATGTAGCCTTGAGCGAAAGCCAATATCTTTTCAATAAATGCTCATAGCTTCTTAAAAAAAGGTCAAGAACAGCTATAACAGCTTGAAAAAGGCTAACAGCCAATAAGTGGTATTTTACTGCCCACTGCTGTTTAAAAAAAGTCATTTTGTCACACTACTCAACTATAATTAATATTTAGACTTTATAAATTCACTATTTTAACATTTACAATAACATTTAGTCAAAAATCATCTATTGAAGTGACAATTGAGTCACATTGGATCCTGAAGTTCCAAATGTCTCTATCTACATCAGAATGAGCGTGTGTAGATTAAATTATATGAAAAACATGGCCTATTGTATAAGTAGGCTGTAATAGCACTGTTGTCCACTAGATGGAGCAGCAGCATTAGACATTTTTAATCTTTTTTTATCAGCTTTCAGCATTGGCTAACAAACAAATGCTTAAAGCATTTTCTTTAATTAGTTTTATATTATTACATTGCAAAGAAATATGTGAAATGCTCATATACCATTAAAACTGATTTTCACAATAACATATCCCAAAAATGTGTGTGTGTGTGTGTGTGTGTGTGTGTAAGCATGCATTATGGAGTTAACATGAAAAAAATGGTTTGCTTCAGTGGAGAATACTGGAGAAACAAAGTAGTTGAAAATGAAAGTGAGCCAATAAGTGGTCTTCTACTGCCCTCTGCTGGCCATTCTTCTTATTAATAGTCTTTTTTTTGTATATAGACACTATAAAATCACTTATATAACAATTACTATTATAACACATTCATATTTTGTCAGAGTTTATCACTTCAATTGTTCTTATGCTTCATATAATTGCTATCAACGTGGTAAATCATGGTAAATAATGCCAGAAACATGGTAAATCATAGTAAAAAAGGTAAATCATGCTAGAATCCTGGTAAATTATTCTAGAATGTGCTATATCATGGTAAATCATCATATAACATGGTATATCAAGGTAAACTATGGAAAATCATGTTAGATTCATGGTAAATCATACTGGAACATGGTAAATCATGAAAAATCACACTGAAATGTAGTATATCATGGTAAATCATGCTTGCTACATAAAACTTAATGTCTTTTGATGCTTTTGTGCTTAACGGCCTTAAAGGCCTTAACTGCTTGAACACCGCTAAATGCTGCTAGCAGCTTTAATTAGGTGTTCAAGCACGAAGTGCTGAAAACCTATTGTAATTGTGCTGATTTTTATTATTATTATTATTATTCCGCCCTAAAACGCATCGTGCAGACCAAACCGTAAGAGCTAGAGACTTGATATTTGGGATTAAGGTAGCACAGAAATCGAGGAGAGGTTATCAAAATATGAGCCCGATTGGCCCATAGGTGGCGCTATAGCACAAAAAACAAAAAAATGGCACTATTTTCCTTAAATCTCAATAACCCTGTGTCCCAGCATCAAGTGTCTTATATCATTGGAATCCTTGGCTCAAGCAGAACAAAAAAGGCCTCAAGGATTTTATTTCCGGTATGCAAATTTTTCCGCTATTTCCGGTTTTGTCTAAAACCTACTTTTGCGAACTAGTCCCTGGTTTTTTGCCCGATTGGAACCAAACCAGTGCAGAAAGATTCTCTGGACACTGAATATCAATAATTATCGAAAAAAAGTTGAAATTTCGATTCACGGTTGCTAGGGAGTGCCCAAACGTTCGAAGGAGGCGGAGCTAATTTTACTAAAATGGGTATAACTCGTGAACGAAATGAAATATTTTCACCAAACTTGGTACAAATGTGTATGAGCTCAATTCGAGGTCACAGTAAAAAAAACGCGGTGATTGGCCTCATGGTGGCGCTATAACATTAAAAAAACATAAAAGGGGGTGTGGCCATCTGACCGTTAGTCCGATTGACTTGAAAATTGGTATGCAGTGTCTTGGTCCAAGGTGCCATGTATGTGTAAAAGGATATTGGCGTATCTCAAAAAACATGGCCGCCATTGGCCAATGAAGTTTGAGCACCTGTGAGACGAGGTTAACGGAGGCCGATCGGAACGAAACTCTATGGGCATGTTCGACTCATGGCCCAAGAGGTCTGTAAGAGTTTTGAAAGAAATCGGCCACTAGTTGGCGCTAACGAGTTTTACGGCTCTGTAATCACGTGGTGTTGTACACATCCCCACAATATGCATATCATTTGATAGATCTCCTCATGTTGAACAACTTTGCCTCTAGAACCATTGCTGTCAATCAAACCGTTCATTAAATATTCACGAATATGTTAAAAACCTACTTTTGCGAACTAGTCCCTGGTTTTTCGCCCGATCGGAACCAGACCAGTCTAGGACAATTCTATGGACTCTCTAGATCAATAATTATCGAAAAAAAGTTGAACTTTGCCCTTTGCTTCGCTATAACAGGGTCATTTATAAAAGGGGTGTGTCAAAACACACTCAAAAGCCTATAAATCATAAATAAAAACTCAGAACTTCACAAAAATTGATGAGCATATGTGTCATACCATGGTGAAGAAGCATGCGAAGTTTCATGGAGATCGGACAATAGGTGGCGCTATAACTGTTGAAAAGCTTTAAAACCATACATTTCCTATGGTAAATTGCCTGTATTGGCTGTAAATGGTCTTTTCCATCCATGATCGTATAATTTTTAAATCTTAATGTTTAAAACCAGTGCAGTACAATTATCTGGACTATCTAGATCAATAATTATCAGAAAAGGTATTATTACTTAATTTGGATGGCTATAATAGAGTGTAAATTGGATGGCTATAACAGCTATAACAGCTTGGATGGCTATAACAGCCAATAAGTGGTATTTTACTGCCCCCTGCTGTCATTTCATCATACTACTCTCTAATATTTTTATATATAATTGATATTTAGACTTTATTAAATCATTATTTTAACATTTACAATCACATTTTGTCAAAATTCATCTATTGCTCTGTACTCTCTAGAACAATAATTATAGGAAAATGTATAACTTCTTCATTTGGATGACTATAATAGGGTCACTTCAATATGTAGCCTTGACCGAAAGCCAATATCTTTTTAATAAATGCTCATAGCTTCTTAAAAAAAGGTCAAGAACAGCTATAACAGCTTGAAAAAAGGCTAACAGCCAATAAGTGGTATTTTACTGCCCCCTGCTGTTTAAAAAAAGTCATTTTGTCACACTACTCAACTATAATTAATATTTAGACTTTATAAATTCACTATTTTAACATTTACAATAACATTTAGTCAAAAATCGTCTATTGAAGTGACAATTGAGTCACATTGGCTCCTGAAGTTCCAAATGTCTCTATATACATCAGAATGAGCGTGTGTAGATTAAATGATATGAAAAACATGGCCTATTGTATAAGTAGGCTGTAATAGCACTGTTGTCCACTAGATGGAGCAGCAGCATTAGACATTTTTAATCTTTTTTTGCTATCAACGTGGTAAATCATGGTAAATAACGCCAGAAACATGGTAAATCATAGTAAAAAATGTAAATCATGCTAGAATCCTGGTAAATTATTCTAGAATGTGCTATATCATGGTAAATCATCATATAACATGGTATATCAAGGTAAACTATGGAAAATCATGTTAGATTCATGGTAAATCATACTGGAACATGGTAAATCATGAAAAATCACACTGAAATGTAGTATATCATGGTAAATCATGATTGCTACATAAAACAATGTCTTTCCATGCTTTTGTGCTTAACGGCCTGAAAGGCCTTAACTGCTTGAACACCGCTAAAATGCTGCTTGCAGCTTTAATTATTATTATTATTATTATTCTCCTGTAAAACGCATCGTGCAGCCCAAACCGTAAGTGCTGGAGAGTTGAAACTTTGTCAGATGGTAGTACAAAAATCGAGGAGAGGTTATCAAATTATGAGCCCGATTGGCCCATAGGTGGCGCTATAGCGATCAATTGCGCGAAACTGCTCATAACTCCTAAACCGTAAGTCGTAGACTCAAGTGTCTTATATCATTGGAAAGCTGGAGGCCTGAAGTAAAAAACGTATATCTCCGATTTCATTTCCGGTATGCAAATTTTTCCGCCATTTTGAATTTTGTCAAAAACCTAATTTTGCGAACTAGTCCCTGGTTTTTCGCCCGATCAAAATAAAAAAAATGCATACATGTTCTCTGGAGTCTGATTATCAATAATTATTGAAAAAAAGTTGAATTTTCGATTCACGGTCGCTAGGGGGAGTAAAATGATCGTTGTGGGAGGAGCCTATTTTACTAAAATGGCTATAACTCGAAAAGTAAATGAGATATCTTCATCAAACTCAAGAGACATGTGTATGAGGACAGTCTGAGGTCACAGTAAAAAGATCGCGACGATCGAACACTAGTTGGCGCTATAACATTAAAAAAACATAAAAAGGGCTATGACCACCTGACCGTTAGTCCGATTGACTTGAAAATTGGTATGCAGTGTCTTGGTCCAAGGCCCCATGTATGTGTATGAGGAAATTGGCGTAACTCAAAAAACATGGCCACCATTGGCCAATGAATTTGAGCACCTATGAGACGAGGTTAACGAAGGCCGATCGGAACGAAACTCGATGGGCATGTTCGACTCATGGCCCAAGAGGTCTGTAAGAGTTTTGAAAGAAATCGGCCACTAGTTGGAGCTAACGAGTTTTACGGCTCTGTAATCACGTGGTGTTGCACACATCCCCACAATATGCATATCATTTGATAGATCTCCTCATGCTAAACAACTTTGCCTCTAGAACCATTGCTGTCAATCAAATCGTTCATTAAATATTCACGAATATGTTAAAAACCTACTTTTGCGAACTAGTCCCTGGTTTTTCGCCCGATCGGAACCAAACCAGTCTAGGTCAATTCTCTGGACTCTCTAGATCAATAATTATCGAAAAAAGTTGAACTTTTGCATTTTTCGTATGGCTATAATAGGGTCATTTAGAAAAGGGGCGTGTCAAAATACACTCAAAAGCCTATAAATCATAAATAAAAACTCAGAACTTGACAAAAATTGATGAGCATATGTGTCATACCATGGTGAAGAAGCATGCAAAGTTTCATGGAGATCGGACAATAGGTGGCGCTATAACTGTTGAAAAGCTTTAAAACCATGCATTTCCTATGGTCAATTGCCTGTATTGGCTGTAAATGGCCTTTTCCATCTATGATTGTAAAATTGTCATATCTTAATGTTTAAAACCAGTGCAGTACAATTATCTGGACTCTCTAGATCAATAATTATCAGAAAAGGTATCATTTCTTCATTTGAATGGCTATAATAGTGTAAATTGGATGGCTATAAGATTTTGGATGGCTATAACAGCCAATAAGTGGTATTTTACTGCCCCCTGCTGTCATTTCATCATACTACTCCCTAATATTGTTATATATAATTGAAATGTAGACTTTATTAAATCATTATTTTAACATTTACAATCACATTTTGTCCAAATTCATCTATTGGAGTATTATGGACTGCATTTATTTATTTTATTTATTACTATTTACAATTGTGTCACAGGAAGGCTGAAAACGAAAGTATAACGTTGGGCCACGCCCCCCAAGTACAAATTCACTCATAACTCGAAAACAGAAAGTCTCTGCACGCTAGGTAAGGTTCTCTCGGGGTTCTTGATCCAAATCTATCGTCGCGGGGCTCGGGAACGCCCCCCGCGACGAATTCTTAGTTAATGTTAACTAATGTAGTTAACATTAACTAAGAATGAACAATACTCCTTCAGCATTTGTTAATCTTTGTTAATGTTAATTTCAACATTTACAAATACTTTATTAAAATCTTGTTAACATTAGTTAATGCACTGTGAACTAACCTGAACTAACAATGAACAGCTGGATTTGTATTAACTAATGTTAACAAAGATGAACAAAAACAGTAACAAATGTATTGCTCATGGTTCAAGTTAATTAATACATTAACTACTGTTTAATAAATGAACCTTATTGTAAAGTGTTACCGACATTTTTAATCTTTGTTATCAGCTTTCAGCATTGGCTAACAAACAAACGCTTAAAGCTATTTTTTTATTATTTTAAATATAGTTTTATATTATTACATCACAAAGAAATATGTTAAATGCATGCTTATACACCATTAAAAGAGATTTTCACAATAACATATCCCGTGTGTGTGTAAGCATATGTCTACATATGAATGGAAAAGCACTTGTGTGACCAGCAGAGGGCAGTAGAAGACCACTTATTGGCTCACTTTCATTTTGACACACTTGATTAGGGATGGGAATTGATAAGAATTTAACAATTCCGATTCCATTATCGATATTGCTTATCGATTCGATTCCTTATCGATTCTCTTATCGATTCTCATTGGGTGAGGGAATAAGTACAAATTTGTTTGTTTGTATTAACTTATTGAACTTATAACTTATTTTGTTTGTTAATTATTATTAACTCGCTGACACAGCACAGAGTATTAGGGGTGTGAACCTACAATGGTCTCACGGTTCGGTTCGATTCCGATTATCATGTCATCGATTCAGTTCAATTTGATATCTCGATGCCTCAATTTTACTTCAAAAGTGATGTGTGTGTGTGTGTGTGCGTGCGCGTGTTCACCCGTTCGTGAAGTCGCAGTGACAGAAACAGTGACATTCCAGTTTAAGTTTCATGGGACTAAAGTCTGTTCATGATGTGTGGCCAAATGTTTCTGCATATTGGAGGTCCCCCCCCCCCCCCCCTTTGACGAAATGGAAATTTTACAGGTGTTGCAGCAAGTGACCATATTGTTATGAGGCGCCGTCATACTCTCATTGAGCATGTGCGCGAGTTTGAGTGTGTGTGTGCTCGCGTCTCATATGAGTATGTGCGTGCAGAGTTTGTGTGTGCGCGCGCGTCTCATATGAGTATGTGCGTGCAGAGTTTGTGTGTGCGCGCGCGTCTCATATGAGTTTGTGTGTGCGCGCGCGCGTCTCATATGAGTATGTGCCTGGAGAGTTTCGCGCATCTCGTGTGTGTAGAGTTTGCATGTATGCGTGAGCGACTTTAGGTGTGTCGCTGTGCATTTCATATGTATTTGTTTGAGCATTCAGCAGTATACATGTATGTTTGACTACTTAGTATACGTGTATATGCAAGTGTTTCATATATGTGTGCGTGAATGAAGTTTGATTTAAGCCCTAGACGGCACCTCATATATTGTCGTCTTTTCGCGTGAAATATAACCAAACGAGCGCTTCTGCCTCGATGTTATGTTTGATGCGTTCTGAATCAAAATAACGCAGCGCGTGTGTGACGTCATGACACATTTGCAACGAGCGGAACCGATAAGCGGAATCGTTAAGCAGGCATACTAACGGTTCCAGGGAATTGGTTAACTGGGCACCGGTTCTGAAGAAGAAAATTAATATAAAATAGTACTGCAAAAAAAACAGTTTACTGTAGTGTAAAGCTATTCTATTGCTGTTATATATTTATTGTCCAACATTTACATTTTAGTACAATTACATTTATTTGCTGAATTCATTTATTTCATTGAACTTATTTTTGTATGTAAGGTTATGTGTACCTCCTGGGAAACGGTCTAACGTTATAACTTTATGAACTTACATCACTTTATTCTTCTTACCTGTCACACTTAATGTAGAGATTAATATAATTAATTAAATCCTTGAACTTCCCTGTCTCAAGTTATGTGGGGGAAAAGCCTAGTAGCAACTTCTTTTTAACGGATATAACGTTAACTGTTGTGAATTAAAATAATCACCTAATTATTTCAACCTAAAAATGACCTCTGCACTGGACTAAATATATGTACAATATATGACTGCCGAGTCGCTTTCACCCCAAAATGGCGGACGCGTAGGGCTGCTGCTGGGCGCTGGTGTTGCAATGGAACGTTCTATTGGCTTTCACTTCTTGTCAATATACGTTCTTTGCCTGAACTAACAATGAACAGCTGGATTTGTATTAACTAACGTTAACACTAGAAGTGCCAGAATTCCATAACTACTAGAACTGCCACAAGCGATCATTTTGACCGTTAGATTGCAAACTCTATATCTTTAATGATAAATACCCAATTGAGAGATTAATGCATTTGTTGTATTAGGATATCTTTTAAAAACAAAACAACACCAAACTGTACATTTTAAAAAGTTTAATTATACATTTATAAATAATAATATCAGTAGCCCGTAATTATCGCATAGGGCCTATTCACAACAGAGCTATATTTCCATATCCCTTCAACATAACTCAGAACAGGATAATAACAACTAAAAGTATCTTATATAGATATTCTTTTGACAGTGAGAGAGACAATGTCACGGTTTATGAATTCGCTGTCTCCTTTCTCGTCTTGTTGTGTGTGTGTGTGTGCGTGGTCGCTGATCAATGCAGCTGATCAGCACGTGCGCTCTGATCAACGCGCCAGCTGCAAATGATCAGCGATTCGACCCTTTTCAGTGTTACTGTTCTCGCCTAGGGTGTTTCTCAAAACCAAGAATGCAAAGAACGGACTTGTGTTCTTGGGGAGAACGCTCTTGCTAGTTGTTCTTGGAAGAATGAACTCACAAGCTAACGAGCACACAGAACGCTGCTGACAGTTTGAGACGATGTGTTCTTGCTGGTATTGCGCAATAATACCCCCGCACAGACACCGTCTGCAGTGCCCAAACATAACGAGAATTGTTGACGATAACAGCCAGGCTGCAATGGTCTCTTGGCTGTGGGGAAAAACGAGTCTGTGAGCAAACTGGCCGGTTGGCTCGATAGCTAACGTTACACCCGCAGGCGCTTATGGAGATTCTCACTTCCGAAAACGTTTGAGCACATTTTCGATTAGCCATACATTTTCGTAAAATGCCAATATTTCAAATCTACACAGTTGATTTCTCGCATCAAATGTTCTCAGAAGTGAATTTAGTGATGAAATAGTGTACGTAATTGTAGAAAAACGAAATACTGTATTGACCTGCCTCTCCTTCCTCGAATGCCGAATTGAATGCTGGGATATTTCTCCCGTCAAGTTCACACAAGTTACCAGCCGATGCATCCTCGGTAAAATGGGCGTGTCAAGAACACATCCGGGATTTTTAACTGTTCTTGCCAAAATGCAAACTTCTGTATTGGGACAGTACTTGGGCCACAAAAGATGACGTTTCACAAGAACACAAGGACACAAGTACAGACAAGAATACAGATTGAGAAAGGCCCTTTGTCAGATCGTTGTGGATTTTTCCTGCGTGTTTGTTCCCTGCCTGTATCTGTTTTCCGTGTGTCATCCCGTGTTCAGCACTCCTGGTTCAGCACTCACTCCAGCGTCCCTGTGCTGCCAAGGGCTTCATACCGGACATTTGCACACCTTCACTCTCCCAGCATCTGACCAGCTCTCAATAAACATATCTGTCATTTTGCAATTGAATCTTCTGATTATTTCCTAATAGACAAAGGTCAACCGCGAGAAATGTAACAAAAGAATACCGCAAAATTCAGTGCGGTCAATATGACCGTCTATGGCCGAAATAGGTAAATATGTTCATTTGTTTGTTTGCCTTATGTGTAATTTATATTAAAAACATTTTAAATGAAAATACAGACACTTTTAGGAAAAGTCGGGTACCAGCAGGATTTTATTTATTTTTTCAACAAAGTTATTGCAGATATAAAATTCAAAACGGTCAAAATGACCGTCGTGGCCGTTCTAGTGTTAACAAAGATGAACAAAAACAGTAACAAATGTATTGCTCATGGTTAGTTCATGTTAATTAATACATTAACTAATGTTTAATAAATGAACCTTATTGTAAAGTGTTACCGACATTTTTAATCTTTTTTATCAGCTTTCAGCATTGGCTAACAAACAAACGCTTAAAGCTATTTTTTTATTAGTTTTAATATAGTTTTATATTATTACATCACAAAGAAATATGTGAAATGCATGCTTATACACCATTAAAAGAGATTTTCACAATAACATATCCCATGTGTGTGTGTGTGTGTGTGTGTGTAAGCATATGTCTACATATGAATGCAAAAGCACTTGTGAAAACACTTTATTATTAAGTAGAGTGACCAGCAGAGGGCAGTAGAAGACCACTTATTGGCTCACTTTCATTTTGACACACTTGATTTTCACCAGTATTCTGCACTAAAGCAAACCAGTTTTTCCATGTGAACTATTATAACACAATTATATTTTGTCAAAGTTTATCACTTCATTTTTATTGACACTTCACATTAATGCTAGCAATATGGTGCATCATGGTAAATCACGATAGAAACATGGTAAATCATTGTAAACAATAGTATTACATGGTGTATCATGGCAAATCATGCTACAATCCTGCGGTAAATCATTCTAGAATGTGGTATATCATGGTAAATCATCCTATAACATGGTAAATCATGCTACAATCATATTAAATCATACTAGAATATGTTCAATTGTGGTAAATCATGCTAGAACAGGATAAATCATGGTGAATCATACTAGAACTTGGCATATCATGGTAAACTATGGTAAATCATGCTAGATTCATGGTAAATCATACTGGAACATTGTAAATAATGAAAAATCACACTGAAATGTGGTATATCATGGTAAATCATGCTAAAACATGGTCTATTCTCAGTGGTTAAATGCTTGCTACATACAACTTAATGTCTTTTGATGCTTTTGTGCTTAAGGGCCTTAAAGGCCTTAAATGCTTGAACACCGCTAAATGCTGCTTGCAGCTTTAATTATTATTATTATTTCCCACTTTAAAACATGGATTACTGAATACTACACTGTCAAATGTTTTCATGGCATAAAGTTATTAAAATAATTTCAAAAGTCAATTGAGTGCTTGGATTGCATTACTCACAGAAATCATGTAGACCTACTTTAAAAATATATATATATATTATAGTTATATTTCTGATTAACTGTGCTCGTTATATTAAAAACATTGGCTTTGAGAAAGAATCGATTCAAAAGATTCGGAGAATCAGGCATCGTAAGTATCTTCATTAATGATATGTGACTCTGACTCTTTTGAACCGATTCTTTTAGTTCAATACTTGCATCGCTCACTGAAAGGATCAAATACATCGATTAGATAGAAACAGTGTTGGATGCTACAGATTGTTGAATGATCATTTCATGTGATCTGGAAACTGGCTAATATTATAATATTAATATTTAATATAATATTAAATTAATATACTATTTATAATATTAATTTACTTATTCTTGTTTTTGTATTATTTAGTTCTGTTTTACTGAATGTCAGTGGCAATTAAAATATGCATTACTCTGTACATGAAAATTTCAGAATGAAAAAGTACATGATTTCTATCTCATTTCATTCATTGATGATTCTTCTTCAAAGAATCGACTCAGAGAATCAGGCATTGTTCGAAAGAATCTCCATTAGTGATGCCTGACTCTGGAACCGATTCTTTCGGATTCAATAAGCGTATCGCTCACTGAAATGCAGCTCTTCGTTTGCTAAAGTAAAGCAGGCTTTCCAACACTAGTTTCCATTACAATATACTACATAATCAGTTTGCAGATCAATAGTTTTTCACCCAGAAGTACATCTCTCCCAGTCCGTGTGTGACCCGGAAGTGCACGCGATCTGTCTTTGTGTTTGTGTTTTGCTTCTGCTTCTCACTGTCAAACATCAGCGGCGATGAAGGTTAAGAGACTTTATAAAGATAAATGTATATCATAGTCATCTATCAGGTATGTTTAAGATATCTAATTTTATAAAAGCGAAAGAAAAGCGAGCAGAATGATGGTGATTTGTGCTCTTGCTAGCGGTGGCTTATACTGTGGTTTATTAATGACAAATGATTCATATTTATAACACTTTATCATTAATAATATAGCGCATCTATGTACAAACAGTATGAATTGAGGTTGCCTGAGCCTCGTGAAAGTGTTAAAAGCATGTCAACTTTATATTCATTCATTCAGTTATTCATACGTACTTAATTTAAAGAATTTGATATTCATTTGGTGAATATGTGAGTAATGTATATTTAGCGTAATTCATGTTTCATATTTTAAATGTGCTGTGTGTTTTATTAATGCAGATGATGGACGAAACCTCTCTCTGACCGCCTGAACCTGGTTAGTTTCACTTATACTTTTAACCTGTTAACTGTGAAAATCTAAATGCCTGTTTTATTTTATATAAAATATATTTCATAGAAAATAATTTGGACTTTAAAATTGCAATAAAACTAAAGCTGTTGTCATGATAAATCGAGGAATCGGGTCTCCTTTAGGACCCACGCGGTAATGCCTGATCAAAAGTTATCACGATGTCTTGATTAATTATAACTTATTGAACTATTATATGATGTTTATTACATTAAGTGCACAAACAACATGCTTGAAATATAAAATGAATGTCTGTTGCATAATAAAACAAACTGGAAACAAAACCATGCCTAGCAATGTTTTTTTCTTTTAGATAAGAATTGTTGACATACTATGTTCTGTAAAAGTAATTTAATATTAATGTTACACAATAATAGTAATGTGGTACAGTATATAATAATACTATAATACATTTTTAATAAATTAATTGTCACATAAACGTAATTCATTTGAAACATGTATTTGGGAACTATTTTGGAAGCAAAAAACATGCCTAATATAAGCTAGGCTAGCAGGCTAATCGGCTAGATGTATGCTATGCTAGTACGCAAGCTAAATAAAAAACAGTAAGAACTAGAAATGCTTGATTTCACAACCTATAGCTTCAGTTATAGTACATGAACCATGTAATTTAAAAGACATTAATCATCATTATATAACACATTTTAAACAATATAAATCATAACATTTGGGTCCTAAAGGAGACCCGATTCCTGGGGGGACTCGATTTCTCACCACACCATATGTCTAACAAAGTTGTGTTCCGAATTTAAAGTTGATTTCACAAAAATTGGTTGAATTATGAGTGTCTAAGCTTTCATGATACCTCACTGATGATGATTAAGGCAATAAAATGATAAGAATAGCTGATATATTGATGATGTCATCACATGTTTATGTATCTCTCTCTTGTTGACAGATCACATTACTCTGAATCCATGCTTTCTGATGAACTTGACTCCAAACCTGAGGTATTACTGTTCGAGAAGATTACAGATATTATATTACTGATAATATTAATGGTTATTTGTGTTATACACAGGGCCTAAAACTATCTTTTTGCCACACCTGCCTGTGGCCGATGACTTAAGAAAATGTACTTATGAAACTGATTTTGCAAAAACAGGCAGTAATAACAGCAAAATTTTAGATACCAGTAAAAATGCTCAATTCTCTATTTCAATTTCGATACAACTACTAGCCAAACTAATATAAAGGTAAAACATAATTAAAGACAAGTAAACAGTCAGTAATAAAATAAGAACAAATAATCAAATTACAAGCAAAAGCACAAATAAATATATATCAAATATACAAATGAAATAAACAGTGCTTTTCAATGTAAAATAACACTGCATATTCTTCACTGTATAAATGAAACATCCTTTTTGATTAATCCTTATTAAAGTTGTTCAGTCGAGAGCAGCGAGTGAGTTTTCTTTTGTTTGATTAGCATTAAACACACAGCAGGAATATTAGGCTACTGTCACTTTAAGAGCGAATGCACCGATCTAATATATTGATACACGTTTACTTTCTCAAATGTTTAACGTTAACTTAAGTCATAACCCACTATGTTTACTGGGATACGCGCAATTTTTCTTTTCTTACATTTGTCCGTTCAAGTGCAAGAAGCTGTGGAAGAGAGCTCAGTTTAGCATTCGCTCGCGATCTGAGACGTTATCTGTGCGCGCTTTGGATGTGTCCACACTAAACTTCCCACTGAATCGAGAAATGCTTCGGGATCGATTCTGAGATTTACGGAATGCATCGCGATTCTCTCTCGAATCGATTCTGAGTGTAGTTTTTAACGGCAGATCGCACACACCTCTTGAACCTTCTATAAAATATTCATTCATAAAGTTCGAAAAGGTTGAAGCAAATCACAAGGCTAATGTGGGCTGTTTACATTTATCTAGCATGATTAAAGCATTCTGAGGTACGAGTAGGGTTGGGTACCGAAACTCGGTGCCAGTAGGGAACCGGTTCCGACGTAAACGGTAGTAACCAGACCGAATAAGAACGACAATTTCGGTGCCTGATTTCGGTGCCTGACTTAATTAGGCACACACACACGCACAGTCTCTTCTGTCTCGCATGCGCTCTCTTGCTCGCAAGGTTTGGCTGCATTTCACGTGTAAAATTACGCGTCAGAACGCCCTCTGGGTGTGCGATAGTCTGAATCCATATAGAATCAAGCCAAATCATTGGCTGATGGAGCGGGCGCCGCTTCGACGCACTTACGTCGTCATATTATGTTGGAGCGCGCGCGCCATCTGCTCCTCAGATTTCTTTGCCGAAAAAGGAAGCTGGTCGGCAGCGCAAGGAGCTTGGCAGCATCTCGTTCCCTATTGAGAGAACATAGGTTACACCAGTAACCAGAGATGTTCTCTTTCATAGGTTCACTCAACGCTGCGTAGCTAAGAAGCAGTGGATTTGTATTTGTAGGCTGCTGTATCACGTGCCGTTTGAACTGACGCGCTACAGCGATCTGTCACATTTCAAAGAGCCAAAACGTTATTGTGTGAATCTCGTAAAAATATTGACAGAATCTGACAGCTGTGGATTTGTTCCATATCAAAAGTAACCTTGTCTGTCGGTGTCAGTGTCCTCTTTGTCCGCGATTTTTCTCTGCGTGAGAAAACGGATGTGTGGCGTGCGTGAGAGCGTGTGAAAAGGGTCAATTGCGTCTCACGGTCAATGCGTGAGAGTTGGCAGCTCTGCCTGCTAGTAATCTCTATTAATCTCCAGTATTATTACATTGTTTGATACAATATTGTTTTATTTGATGTTATGTAAATGTGAATTTTTATTTTATATTGGTTTTATTATTATTTGTATTTATATTGTTTAAAAATTTAAGTTAATATTGTGTCCAGTTTGGCCCTGTAAATAAAAGGGTATTATTTTTTGATAAAGTGTGTGCGGTTTCGTTTTCTTAAGTACCGTTTCAAGAACCGTTTAAGCACCGGAACCGTTTAAAAAATACCGAGTAGGTACTGGTATCGGATAAAACCCAACCGATACCCAACCCTAGGTACGAGTATTATTATATTAGGATTGTTGTAACTGTGTTGTTCTTATGGCACCTGAATAAATAGAGAAGTGTGCAAGTATTGGTATAAGTCTGTAGGTTTGATGATTGACACCTGTGTTGTGTGTTCGTGTGCAGCTGTTGGTCGAGTTTGTGCAGAACGCGTCGATCCCGCTGGGCCAGAGTCTGGAGGAGTCGGACCTCAAGCCCTCATGTGTCCCGTTGCTGTCGCCCACACACACCTCCTCATGCGGCCCACTGGACCTGCCAGGTGAAGCTCACAGATCAGCACCAGCCTTTACATATAAGCTTTTAGTTTTGCCTATATTAGATTTAAAGGTGCATTGTGTAATATTTAGGAGGATCTGTGGACAGAAATGCAAAATCGTATACAGAACCATGTTTTCAGTGGTGTATAAAGACCTTACATAATGAACCGTTATGTTTTTATTACGGTGCATCCGGAAAGTATTCACAGTGCATCACTTTTTCCACATTTTATAATGTTAAAGCCTTATTATGTAAAGCCATTCCAAAATGGATTAAATTAATAATTTTACAAACAATACCCCATAATGACAACGTGATAGAAGTTTGTTTGAAATCTGTCTATATAAGGTCCCACAGTTAACAGTGCATGTCAGAGCACAAACCAAGCCATGAAGTCCAAGGAGTTGTCTGTAGCTCTCCAAGACAGGGTTGTGTCGAGGCACAGATCTGGGGAAGAGGGTACAGAAACATCTCTGCTGCATTGAAGGTCCCAATGAGCTCATCTGCAAATGGAAGAAGTGTGGAACCACCACTAGGACTCTTCCTAGAGCTGAGCGATCGGGGGAGAAGGGCCTCAGTCAGGGCGGAGACCTAGAACTGTGGGGAGAGGGGAACCTCTTCCAGAAGAACAACCATCTCTCCACCAATCAGACCTGAGAACCTTCCAGAAGAACAACCATCTCTCCACCAATCAGACCTGAGAACCTTCCAGAAGAACAACCATCTCTCCACCAATCAGACCTGAGAACCTTCCAGAAGAACAACCATCTCTCCACCAATCAGACCTGAGAACCTTCCAGAAGAACAACCATCTCTCCACCAATCAGACCTGAGAACCTTCCAGAAGAACAACCATCTCTCCACCAATCAGACCTGAGAACCTTCCAGAAGAACAACCATCTCTCCACCAATCAGACCTGAGAACCTTCCAGAAGAACAACCATCTCTCCACCAATCAGACCTGAGAACCTTCCAGAAGAACAACCATCTCTCCACTCCACCAATCAGCAGAAGCCACTCCTTAGTAAAAGCACATGACAGCCCGTCTGGGGTTTACCAAAAGGCACCTGAAGGACTCTCAGACCATGAGAAACAAAGATTGAACTCTTTGGCCTGAATGGCAAGTGTCATGTCTGGAGGATCACCTGGTAAATACCATCCCTACAGTGAAGCGAGACTAGTCAGGGTCGAGGGAAAGATGAGGAACCGGGAGACTAGTCAGGGTCGAGGTAAAGATGAGGAACCGGGAGACTAGTCAGGGTCGAGGGAAAGATGAGGAACCGGGAGACTAGTCAGGGTCGAGGGAAAGATGTGGAACTGAGAGACTGGTCAGGGTCGAGGTAAAGATGAGGAACCGGGAGACTAGTCAGGGTTGAGGGAAAGATGTGGAACTGGGAGACTAGTCAGGGTCGAGGGAAAGATGTGGAACTGGGAGACTAGTTAGGGTCGAGGGAAAGATGTGGAACTGGGAGATTAGTCAGGGTCGAGGGAAAGATGAGGAACTGGGAGACTAGTCAGGGTCGAGGGAAAGATGAGGAACTGGGAGACTAGTCAGGGTCGAGGGAAAGATGAGGAACTGGGAGACTAGTCAGGGTCGAGGTAAAGATGAGGAACCGGGAGACTAGTCAGGGTCGAGGGAAAGATGAGGAACCGGGAGACTAGTCAGGGTCGAGGGAAAGATGTGGAACTGAGAGACTGGTCAGGGTCGAGGTAAAGATGAGGAACCGGGAGACTAGTCAGGGTTGAGGGAAAGATGTGGAACTGGGAGACTAGTCAGGGTCGAGGGAAAGATGTGGAACTGGGAGACTAGTTAGGGTCGAGGGAAAGATGTGGAACTGGGAGACTAGTCAGGGTCGAGGGAAAGATGTGGAACTGGGAGACTAGTTAGGGTCGAGGGAAAGATGTGGAACTGGGAGACTAGTCAGGGTCGAGGTAAAGATGAGGAACCGGGAGACTAGTCAGGGTCGAGGGAAAGATGTGGAACTGGGAGATTAGTCAGGGTCGAGGGAAAGATGAGGAACCGGGAGACTAGTCAGGGTCGAGGTAAAGATGAGGAACCGGGAGACTAGTCAGGGTCGAGGTAAAGATGTGGAACCGGGAGACTCGTCAGGGTCGAGGGAAAGATGAGGAACTGGGAGACTAGTCAGGGTCGAGGGAAAGATGAGGAACTGGGAGACTAGTCAGGGTCGAGGGAAAGATGAGGAACTGGGAGACTAGTCAGGGTCGAGGTAAAGATGAGGAACCGGGAGACTAGTCAGGGTCGAGGGAAAGATGAGGAACCGGGAGACTAGTCAGGGTCGAGGGAAAGATGTGGAACTGAGAGACTGGTCAGGGTCGAGGTAAAGATGAGGAACCGGGAGACTAGTCAGGGTTGAGGGAAAGATGTGGAACTGGGAGACTAGTCAGGGTCGAGGGAAAGATGTGGAACTGGGAGACTAGTTAGGGTCGAGGGAAAGATGTGGAACTGGGAGACTAGTCAGGGTCGAGGGAAAGATGTGGAACTGGGAGACTAGTTAGGGTCGAGGGAAAGATGTGGAACTGGGAGACTAGTCAGGGTCGAGGTAAAGATGAGGAACCGGGAGACTAGTCAGGGTCGAGGGAAAGATGTGGAACTGGGAGATTAGTCAGGGTCGAGGGAAAGATGAGGAACCGGGAGACTAGTCAGGGTCGAGGTAAAGATGAGGAACCGGGAGACTAGTCAGGGTCGAGGTAAAGATGTGGAACCGGGAGACTCGTCAGGGTCGAGAGAAAGATGAGGAACTGGGAGACTAGTCAGGGTCGAGGGAAAGATGAGGAACCGGGAGACTAGTCAGGGTCGAGGGAAAGATGAGGAACCGGGAGACTAGTTAGGGTTGAGGGAAAGATGAGGAACCGGGAGACTAGTCAGGGTTGAGGGAAAGATGAGGAACCTGGAGACTAGTCAGGGTCGAGGTAAAGATGTGGAACCGGGAGACTCGTCAGGGTCGAGGGAAAGATGAGGAACTGGGAGACTAGTCAGGATCGAGGGAAAGATGAGGAACCGGGAGACTAGTCAGGGTCGAGGGAAAGATGAGGAACCGGGAGACTAGTCAGGACCGAGGGAAAGATGAGGAACCGGGAGACTAGTCAGGACCGAGGGAAAGATAAGGAACCGGGAGACTAGTCAGGGTCGAGGGAAAGATGAGGAACCGGGAGACTAGTTAGGACCGAGGGAAAGATGAGGAACTGGGAGACTAGTCAGGGTCGAGGGAAAGATGAGGAACCGGGAGACTAGTCAGGACCGAGGGAAAGATGAGGAACCGGGAGATTAGTCAGGGTCGAGGGAAAGATGAGGAACTGGGAGACTAGTCAGGGTCGAGGGAAAGATGAATGTACAGAGATGTCCTTGATGAAAACCTGCTCCAGAGCTCTTGACCTCAGATTGTGGCGACGGTTCATCTTCCAACAGGACAACGACCCTCAGCACACAGCCAAGATAACAGAGGAGTGGCTTCGGGACAACTCTGGGAATGTCCTTGAGTGGCCCACCAGAGCCCAGCAACTCGAACCCAATTGAGCATCTCTTGAGAGATCGGAAAATGGCTCTGCACCGACACTCCCCATCCAACCTGATGGAGCTTGAAAGGTTCTGCAAAGAATAATGGGAGAAACTGCCCAAACATAGGTGTGCCAAGCTTGCAGCATCACACTCAAAGAGACTTGTGCCGAAGGTGCTTCAACAAAGTATTGAGCAAAGGCTGCGAATACTTATGTACATGTGATTTTTTTTCTTTTTTTCTTTTGTATAAAATTTGCAAAGATTCCAAACAAACTTCTTTCGCGTTATCATTATGGGGTATTTTGTCGAATTTTGAGGAAAATAAATAATTTAATCCATTTTGGAATAAGGCTATAACAAGAAAAAGTGAAGCGCTGTGAATACTTTCCGAATGCACAGTACGGAACCAAAACCAAAAATTATTCAGACACCAGATATAATTTTTGTTATTTTTTCACTAGTGTGTGCAGGACACTATAGTTCATGTATGTAAGTGAGGAGAGCAAAATACAGTAAACTGTGACATATTACACCCAAATATTCTTCATACAGTGACTACCAGTAACATTTATACAAATGTGGGAAAAAACATGATTCCTCCACTTTGAGCTGATGATGTTCTGCTGAAGTGTGTTTTCTGTAATTGCTAATGCTCTTTTTACACACAGACTGAACAACATGAAGCATTGCTTGGTCACTGGTTGATCTAAACTGGTATTCTCTAATTGTGTAGTTAAATTTAACAGCTGACAGATATTCAACATAATTCATGTGTGAGAGTCTAACAGAAGGACGGACAAAACCAGTCAAATATCCACTGATCTGAGAACTCTGAGTTATCGTCATATTACATTACCATTTTCTGAACTATAGTGAATAAACCGTGATAATGTGAGAAATGTTGAAGGAGTCTGAATAAATTTTGGTTTTACTGTATATGTGATGTGTGTGTGTGTGTGTGTTTCAGAGAGCGCTCTTAGCCATGCCGGGTCCCCAGCGCTGTCAGAGTTCGGGCCCGAGCGAAGCCCGCTGGTGGTTCATCTGCATCAGCCGTCTCCCTCGCCTCCAGCACACACACACACACACACACCCACAATCCTCCAGGACCTGCAGAACCACGACAGCACGTCCTACGTCCTGCTCAACCTGGCCAAAGGTCCGATTATTAACCCATCACTCCATCACACAGCAGACTAGACAACTGATACACTGCAAAAGAAATGCTTTTCTTACTCAGTATTTTTGTCTTGTTTCCAGTCTAAAAAACTAAAAATTATTAAATCAAGATGGATTTACTAAAATAGTAAAATGCTATAAGATTATGTCTTGTTTTCTGGGGGGGGAATTTAAATGAAGTGATTTTTTTCTTAAAACAAGCAACATTTTCTGCCAATGGTGTAAGAAAAAGAATCTTAATTCAAATGGAAAACAGAAAATGTTCTTGTCATATTTTATTACCATTTTCTATGGTAACTATAGCGAATAAACTGTGATAATGTGAGAAATGTTGCAGGTGTCTGGTTTGACTGTGTGTGATGATGCAGTGATCAACACACACTCTCTGTGCTGTAGGGTTGTCGTCGTCGGCCGAGCCGCTGGTGTTCGTTCAGGACGACGTGGACGAGGCGCAGGAGGAGATTTCTTCGGGTGACGGTGTGGATGCCGGCGCTCCATGGTACCTGCGGGTCCAAGAGCTCGCTCACGATAGCCTGATCGCCGCCACACGCGCACAGCTAGCCAAAGAAGCCCGAGCTGGCGGGAACGGTACCTGTCACTCACTCACTCACTCACTCACTCACTCACTCACTCACTCACTCACTCACTCACTCACTCACTCACACACACACTCTCACTCACTCACACACTCTCACTCACACACTCTCACTCACTCACACACTCTCACTCACACACTCTCACTCACACACTCACTCACTCACTCACTCACTCACTCACTCATACACTCACTCACTCACACACTCACTCACTCATACACTCTCACTCACTCACACACTCACTCACTCACACACTCACTCACTCACTCTCACACTCACTCACTCACTCACCCACTTACTTACTCACTCACTCACTCACTCACTCACTCACTCACACACTCACTCACTCACTCACTCACTCACTCACTCACCCACTTACTTACTCACTCACTCACTCACACACTCACTCACTCACTCACTCACACACTCACTCACTCACTCACTCACTCACTCACTCTCACTCACTCACTCACTCACTCACTCACACACTCACTCACTCACTCACACACTCACTCACTCACCCACTTACTTACTCACACACTCACTCACTCACACTCACTCACTCACTCACACACTCACTCACTCACACACTCACTCACTCACTCACCCACTTACTCACTCACTCACCCACTTACTCACTCACTCACTCACTCACTCTCACTCACACACTCACTCACTTACTCACTCACTCACTCACTCACACACTCACTCACTCACTCACTCACTCACTCACACACTCTCACTCACTCACACACTCTCACTCACTCACACACTCACTCACTCACTCACTCATACACTCACTCACTCACTCACCCACTTACTTACTCACTCACTCACTCACTCTCTCACTCTCTCACTCACTCACTCACTCACTCACTCACTCACACACTCACTCACTCACTCACCCACTTACTTACTCACTCACTCACTCACTCACTCACTCTCACTCACACACTCACTCACTTACTCACTCACACACTCACTCACTCACTCTCACACTCACTCACTCACTCACTCACTCACCCACTTACTTACTCACTCACTCACTCACTCACTCACTCACTCACTCACTCACTCACTCACTCACTCACTCACACACTCACTCACTCACTCACTCACTCACTCACACTCACTCACTCACTCACTCACTCACTCACTCACACTCACTCACTCTCACACTCACTCACTCACTCACTCACTCACTCACCCACTTACTTACTCACTCACTCACTCACACACTCACACACTCACTCACTCACTCACACACTCACTCACTCACTCACTCACTCTCACTCTAACACTCACTCACTCACTCTAACACTCACTCACTCACTCACTCACTCACACACTCACTCACACACTCACTCACTCACTCACCCACTTACTTACTCACTCACTCACTCACTCACTCACTCACTCACTCACTCACTCACTCACACACTCTCACTCACTCACACACTCTCACTCACTCACACACTCACTCACTCACTCACTCATACACTCACTCACTCACTCACCCACTTACTTACTCACTCACTCACTCACTCTCTCACTCTCTCACTCACTCACTCACTCACTCACTCACTCACACACTCACTCACTCACTCACCCACTTACTTACTCACTCACTCACTCACTCACTCACTCTCACTCACACACTCACTCACTTACTCACTCACACACTCACTCACTCACTCTCACACTCACTCACTCACTCACTCACTCACCCACTTACTTACTCACTCACTCACTCACTCACTCACTCACTCACTCACTCACTCACACACTCACTCACTCACTCACTCACTCACTCACTCACACTCACTCACTCACTCACTCACTCACTCACTCACACTCACTCACTCTCACACTCACTCACTCACTCACTCACTCACTCACCCACTTACTTACTCACTCACTCACTCACACACTCACACACTCACTCACTCACTCACACACTCACTCACTCACTCACTCACTCTCACTCTAACACTCACTCACTCACTCTAACACTCACTCACTCACTCACTCACTCACACACTCACTCACACACTCACTCACTCACTCACCCACTTACTTACTCACTCACTCACTCACTCACTCACTCACTCACTCACTCACACACTCTCACTCACTCACACACTCTCACTCACTCACACACTCACTCACTCACTCACTCATACACTCACTCACTCACTCACCCACTTACTTACTCACTCACTCACTCACTCTCTCACTCTCTCACTCACTCACTCACTCACTCACTCACTCACACACTCACTCACTCACTCACCCACTTACTTACTCACTCACTCACTCACTCACTCACTCTCACTCACACACTCACTCACTTACTCACTCACTCTCACACTCACTCACTCACTCACTCACTCACTCACCCACTTACTTACTCACTCACTCACTCACACTCACTCACACACTCACTCACTCACTCACTCACTCACTCACTCACTCACTCACTCACTCACCCACTTACTTACTCACTCACTCACTCA
Source organism: Rhinichthys klamathensis goyatoka (assembly GCF_029890125.1). Lineage (NCBI taxonomy): Eukaryota > Metazoa > Chordata > Actinopteri > Cypriniformes > Leuciscidae > Rhinichthys > Rhinichthys klamathensis. Next base: position 471,595 of record NW_026606896.1, read on the forward strand.
CACTCACTCACACACTCACTCACTCACTCACTCACTCACTCACTCACTCACTCACTCACTCACTCACTCACTCACTCACACTCACTCACACACTCTCACACTCACTCACTCACTCACTCACTCACCCACTTACTTACTCACTCACTCACTCACACTCACTCACACACTCACTCACTCACTCACTCACTCACTCACTCACTCACTCACTCACTCACTCACTCACTCACTCACTCACTCACTCACTCACACTCACTCTCACACTCACTCACTCACTCACTCACTCACTCACTCACACACTCACTCACTCACTCACTCACTCACTCACTCTAACACTCACTCACTCACTCACACACTCACTCACTCACTCACTCACTCACTCACTCTCACTCTAACACTCACTCACACACTCACTCACTCACTCACACACTCACTCACTCACTCACTCACTCACTCACTCACTCTCACTCTAACACTCACTCTAACACTCACTCACTCACTCACACACTCACTCACTCACTCACTCACTCACTCACTCTCACTCTAACACTCACTCACACACTCACTCACTCACTCACTCACTCACTCACTCACTCTCACTCTAACACTCACTCACACACTCACTCACTCACTCACTCTAACACTCACTCACTCACTCACACTCACTCACTCACTCACTCACTCACTCACTCACACACTCACACACTCACTCACTCACTCTCACACTCACTCACTCTAACACTCACTCACACACTCACTCACTCACTCACTCACTCACTCACTCACCCACTTACTTACTCACTCACTCACTCACTCACTCACTCACTCTCACTCACTCACTCGCTCACACACTCACTCGCTCACTCACTCACACACTCTCACTCACTCACACACTCACTCACTCACACA
>NW_026606896.1:477500-542500 GCF_029890125.1 Rhinichthys klamathensis goyatoka
GGTAACACACACACGCTCACAAGTAACACACACACTCACAAGTAACACACACGGTCACAGGTAACACACACACGGTCACAGGTAACACACACGCTCACAGGTAACACACACACTCACAAGTAACACACACGGTCACAGGTAACACACACACGCTCACAGGTAACACACACGCTCACAGGTAACACACGCGCTCACAGGTAACACACACGCTCACAGGTAACACACACACTCACAAGTAACACACACGGTCACAGGTAACACACACACGCTCACAGGTAACACACGCGCTCACAGGTAACACACACGCTCACAGGTAACACACACACGCTCACAGGTAACACACACACGCTCACAAGTAACACACACGCTCACAGGTAACACACACGCTCACAGGTAACACACACGCTCACAGGTAACACACACGCTCACAGGTAACACACACACGCTCACAGGTAACACACACACGCTCACAGGTAACACACACGCTCACAGGTAACACACACACGGTCACAGGTAACACACACGCTCACAGGTAACACACACACGGTCACAGGTAACACACACGCTCACAGGTAACACACACACGCTCACAGGTAACACACACGCTCACAGGTAACACACACACGCTCACAAGTAACACACACACTCACAAGTAACACACACGGTCACAGGTAACACACACACGGTCACAGGTAACACACACGCTCACAGGTAACACACACACTCACAAGTAACACACACGGTCACAGGTAACACACACACGCTCACAGGTAACACACACGCTCACAGGTAACACACGCGCTCACAGGTAACACACACGCTCACAGGTAACACACACACTCACAAGTAACACACACGGTCACAGGTAACACACACACGCTCACAGGTAACACACGCGCTCACAGGTAACACACACGCTCACAGGTAACACACACACGCTCACAGGTAACACACACACGCTCACAAGTAACACACACGCTCACAGGTAACACACACGCTCACAGGTAACACACACGCTCACAGGTAACACACACGCTCACAGGTAACACACACACGCTCACAGGTAACACACACACGCTCACAGGTAACACACACGCTCACAGGTAACACACACACGGTCACAGGTAACACACACGCTCACAGGTAACACACACACGGTCACAGGTAACACACACGCTCACAGGTAACACACACACGCTCACAGGTAACACACACGCTCACAGGTAACACACACACGGTCACAGGTAACACACACGCTCACAGGTAACACACACTCACAGGTAACACACACGCTCACAGGTAACACACACACGCTCACAGGTAACACACACACGGTCACAGGTAACACACACACGGTCACAGGTAACACACACACGGTCACAGGTAACACACACGCTCACAGGTAACACACACGCTCACAGGTAACACACACACGGTCACAGGTAACACACACGCTCACAGGTAACACACACGCTCACAGGTAACACACACACGGTCACAGGTAACACACACACTCACAGGTAACACACACTCACAGGTAACACACACGCTCACAGGTAACACACACGCTCACAGGTAACACACACACGGTCACAGGTAACACACACACGGTCACAGGTAACACACACACGGTCACAGGTAACACACACGCTCACAGGTAACACACACACGGTCACAGGTAACACACACACGGTCACAGGTAACACACACACGGTCACAGGTAACACACACGGTCACAGGTAACACACACACGGTCACAGGTAACACACACGCTCATAGGTAACACACACGGTCACAGGTAACACACACGCTCACAGGTAACACACACACTCACAAGTAACACACACGGTCACAGGTAACACACACACGCTCACAGGTAACACACGCGCTCACAGGTAACACACACGCTCACAGGTAACACACACACGCTCACAAGTAACACACACGCTCACAGGTAACACACACACGCTCACAAGTAACACACACGCTCACAGGTAACACACACGCTCACAGGTAACACACACGCTCACAGGTAACACACACGCTCACAGGTAACACACACGCTCACAGGTAACACACACACGCTCACAGGTAACACACACGCTCACAGGTAACACACACACGCTCACAGGTAACACACACGCTCACAGGTAACACACACGGTCACAGGTAACACACACGCTCACAGGTAACACACACACTCACAAGTAACACACACGGTCACAGGTAACACACACGGTCACAGGTAACACACACGCTCTCAAGTAACACACACGCTCACAGGTAACACACGCTCACAGGTAACACACACGCTCACAGGTAACACACACGCTCACAGGTAACACACACGCTCACAAGTAACACACACGCTCACAGGTAACACACACGCTCACAGGTAACACACACACGCTCACAGGTAACACACACACGCTCACAGGTAACACACACACGCTCACAGGTAACACACACACGCTCACAGGTAACACACACGCGCTCACAGGTAACACACACACGCTCACAGGTAACACACACGCTCACAGGTAACACACACACGCTCACAGGTAACACACACGCTCACAGGTAACACACACACGCTCAACACATCACGCTCACAGGTAACACACACGCTCACAGGTAACACACACGCGACTCACAGGTAACACACACGCTCACAGGTAACACACACACGCTCACAGGTAACACACACACGGTCACAGGTAACACACACGTCACAAGGTAACACACACACGGTCACAGGTAACACACACGGTCACAGGTACACACACACGCTCATAGGTCAACACACGGTCCCAGGTAACACACACCTCACAGGTAACACACACACTCACAAGTAACACACACGGTCACAGGTAACACACCACACGCTCACAGGTAACACACGACGCTCACAGGTAACACACGAACACGCTCACAGGTAACACACACAGCTCACAAGTAACACACACGCTCACAGGTAACACACACACGCTCACAAGTAACCACACACGCACACAGGTAACACACACCAAACGCTCACAGGTAACACACTACGCTCACAGGTAACACACACGCTACAGGTAACACACACGCTCACAGGTAAACACACACGCTCACAGGTAACAACACGCTCACAGGTAACACACACACGCTCACAGGTAACACACACAGCTCACAGGTAACACACACACGGTCACAGGTAACACACACACGCTCACAGGTAACACACACGCGCTCACAAGGTAACACACACGGCTCACAGGTAACACCCACTACGCCGTCACAGGTAACACACACGCTCTCAGTAACACACACGCTCACAGGTAAACACACCGCTCACAGGTACCACACACGCTCACAGGTAACACACACGCTCACGGTACACACGCTCACAAGTAACACACACGCTCACAGGTAACACACACGCTCACAGGTAACACACACACGCCTCACAGGTAACACACACACGCTCACAGGTAACACACACACGCTCACAGGTAACACACACACGCTCACAGGTAACACACACGCGCTCACAGGTAACACACACACGCTCACAGTAACACACACGCTCACAGGTAACACACACAACGCTCACAGGTAACACACACGCTCACAGGTAACACACAAACGCTCACAGGTAACACGCGCTCACAGGTAACCACACACGCTCACAGGTAACACACACGCTCACAGGTAACACACACGCCTCACAGGTAACACACACGCTCACAGGTAACACACACGACGCTCACAGGTAAACAACACACACGCTCACAGGTAACACACGCTCACAGGTAACACACACACGCTCACAGGTAACACACACGCTCACAGGTAACACACACGCTCACAGGTAACACACACACGCTCACAGGTAACACACGCGCTCACAGGTAACACACACGGCTCACAGGTACACACACACGCTCACAGGTAACACACGCGCTCACAGGTAACACACACGCGCTCACAGGTAACACGCGCTCACAGGTAACACACACGCGCTCACAGGTAACACACACGCGCTCACAGGTAACACACACGCTCACAGGTAACACACACGCGCTCACAGGTAACACACACTCACAGGTAACACACACGCTCACAGGTAACACACACGCGCTCACAGGTAACACACACGCTCACAGGTAACACACACGCGCTCACAGGTAACACACACACGCTCACAGGTAACACACACACGCTCACAGGTAACACACACACGCTCACAGGTAACACACACACGCTCACAGGTAACACACACACGCTCACAGGTAACACACACACGGTCACAGGTACACACACACGCTCACAGGTAACACACACACGCTCACAGGTAACACACACGCTCACAGGTAACACGACACGGTCACAGGTAACACACACGCTCACAGGTAACACACACGCTCACAAGTAACACACACGCTCACAGGTAACACACACACGCTCACAGGTAACACACACACGCTCACAGGTAACACACACACGCTCACAGGTAACACGCGCTCACAGGTAACACACACACGCTCACAGGTAACACACACACGCTCACAGGTAACACACACACGCTCACAGGTAACACACACACGCTCACAGGTAACACGCGCTCACAGGTAACACACACACGGTCACAGGTAACACACACACGCGGTCACAGGTAACACACACGCTCACAGGTAACACACACGCTCACAGGTAACACACACGGTCACAGGTAACACACACGCTCACAGGTAACACACACGCGCTCACAGGTAACACACACGCGCTCACAGGTAACACACACGGTCACAGGTAACACACACGCTCACAGGTAACACACGCTCACAGGTAACACACACGCTCACAGGTAACACACACGCTCTCAGGTAACACACACGCTCACAGGTAACACACACACGGTCACAGGTAACACACACACGCTCACAGGTAACACACACACGCTCACAGGTAACACACACACGCTCACAGGTAACACACACACGGTCACAGGTAACACACACGCTCTCAGGTAACACACACGCTCACAGGTAACACACACACGCTCACAGGTAACACGCGCTCACAGGTAACACACACACGCTCACAGGTAACACACACGCTCACAGGTAACACACACGCTCACAGGTAACACACACGCTCACAGGTAACACACACACGCTCACAGGTAACACACACACGCTCACAGGTAACACACACACGCTCACAGGTAACACACACGCTCACAGGTAACACACACGGTCACAGGTAACACACACGCTCACAGGTAACACACACGGTCACAGGTAACACACACGGTCACAGGTAACACACGCGCTCACAGGTAACACACACACGCTCACAGGTAACACGCGCTCACGGGTAACACACACACGGTCACAGGTAACACGCGCTCACAGGTAACACACACACGCTCACAGGTAACACACACGCTCACAGGTAACACACACGCTCACAGGTAACACACACGCTCACAGGTAACACACACACGCTCACAGGTAACACACACACGCTCACAGGTAACACACACACGCTCACAGGTAACACACACACGCTCACAGGTAACACACACACGCTCACAGGTAACACACACACGCTCACAGGTAACACACACACGGTCACAGGTAACACACACACGCTCACAGGTAACACACACGCTCACAGGTAACACACACACGCTCACAGGTAACACACACGGTCACAGGTAACACACACACGCTCACAGGTAACACACACACGCTCACAGGTAACACACACACGGTCACAGGTAACACACACACGCTCACAGGTAACACACGTGCTCACAGGTAACACACACGCTCACAGGTAACACACACACGCTCACAGGTAACACACACGGTCACAGGTAACACACGCGCTCACAGGTAACACACACGTGCTCACAGGTAACACACACGCTCACAGGTAACACACACACGCTCACAGGTAACACACACACGCTCACAGGTAACACACACGGTCACAGGTAACACACGCGCTCACAGGTAACACACACACGCTCACAGGTAACACACGTGCTCACAGGTAACACACACGCTCACAGGTAACACACACACGCTCACAGGTAACACACGTGCTCACAGGTAACACACACGCTCACAGGTAACACACACACGCTCACAGGTAACACACACGGTCACAGGTAACACACGCGCTCACAGGTAACACACACGTGCTCACAGGTAACACACACGCTCACAGGTAACACACACACGCTCACAGGTAACACACACGCGCTCACAGGTAACACACACACGCTCACAGGTAACACACACACGCTCACAGGTAACACACACACGCTCACAGGTAACACGCGCTCACGGGTAACACACACACGCTCACAGGTAACACACACACGCTCACAGGTAACACACACACGCTCACAGGTAACACACACACGCTCACAGGTAACACACGCTCACAGGTAACACACACACGCTCATAGGTAACACACACACGCTCACAGGTAACACACACACGCTCACAGGTAACACACACACGCTCACAGGTAACACGCGCTCACGGGTAACACACACACGCTCACAGGTAACACACACACGCTCACAGGTAACACACACACGCTCACAGGTAACACACACACGCTCACAGGTAACACACGTGCTCACAGGTAACACACACACGCTCACAGGTAACACACGTGCTCACAGGTAACACACACGCTCACAGGTAACACACACGCTCACAGGTAACACACGCGCTCACAGGTAACAAACACGCTCACAGGTAACACACACACGGTCACAGGTAACACACACGCTCACAGGTAACACACACGCTCACAGGTAACACACGCGCTCACAGGTAACACACACACGCTCACAGGTAACACACACGCTCACAGGTAACACACACACGCTCACAGGTAACACACACGCTCACAGGTAACACACACACGCTCACAGGTAACACACGCGCTCACAGGTAACACACACACGCTCACAGGTAACACACACGCTCACAGGTAACACACGCGCTCACAGGTAACACACACACACACGCTCACAGGAAACACACACACACGCTCACAGGTAACACACACACACACGCTCACAGGTAACACACACGCTCACAGGTAACACACACACACACGCTCACAGGTAACACACACACACACACACGCTCACAGGTAACACACACACACACACACGCTCACAGGAAACACACACACGCTCACAGGAAACACACACACACGCGCTCACAGGTAACACACACGCGCTCACAGGTAACACACACACGCTCACAGGTAACACACACACGCTCACAGGTAACACACACGCTCACAGGTAACACACACACGCTCACAGGTAACACACACGCTCACAGGTAACACACACACACGCTCACAGGTAACACACACGCTCACAGGTAACACACACACGCTCACAGGTCACACACACGCTCACAGGTAACACACACGCTCACAGGTAACACACACACGCTCACAGGTAACACACACGCTCACAGGTAACACACACACGCTCACAGGTAACACACACGCTCACAGGTAACACACATGCTCACAGGAAACACACACACGCTCACAGGTAACACGCGCTCACAGGTAACACACACGCTCACAGGTAACACACACACGCTCACAGGTAACACACACGCTCACAGGTAACACACACGTGCTCACAGGTAACACACACGCTCACAGGTAACACACACGCTCACAGGAAACACACACACGCTCACAGGTAACACACACACGCTCACAGGTAACACACACGCTCACAGGTAACACACACGCTCACAGGAAACACACACACGCTCACAGGTAACACACACGCTCACAGGTAACACACACGCGCTCACAGGTAACACACACGCTCACAGGTAACACACACGCTCACAGGTAACACACACGCTCACAGGAAACACACACACGCTCACAGGTAACACACACGCTCACAGGTAACACACACGCTCACAGGTAACACACACGCTCACAGGTAACACACACGCGCTCACGTAACACACACGCTCACAGGAAACACACACGCTCACAGGTAACACACACGCTCACAGGAAACACACACACGCTCACAGGTAACACACACACGCTCACAGGTAACGCACACACACACGCTCACAGGTAACACACACGCGCTCACAGGTAACACACACGCTCACAGGTAACACACACGCTCACAGGTAACACACACGCTCACAGGAAACACACACGCTCACAGGTAACACACACACGCTCACAGGTAACACACACGCTCACAGGAAACACACACGCTCACAGGAAACACACACGCTCACAGGTAACACACACACGCTCACAGGTAACACACACACGCTCACAGGTAACACACGCGCTCACAGGTAACACACACACGCTCACAGGAAACACACACGCTCACAGGAAACACACACGCTCACAGGAAACACACACACGCTCACAGGTAACACACACACGCTCACAGGTAACGCACACACACACGTTCACAGGTAACACACACGCTCACAGGAAACACACACACGCTCACAGGTAACACACACGCTCACAGGTAACACACACACGCTCACAGGTAACGCACACGTTCACAGGTAACACACACGTTCACAGGTAACACACACACGCTCACAGGTAACACACACACGCTCACAGGTAACACACGCGCTCACAGGTAACACACACACGCTCACAGGTAACGCACACACACACGCTCACAGGTAACACACACGCGCTCACAGGTAACACACACGCTCACAGGTAACACACACGCTCACAGGTAACACACACGCTCACAGGAAACACACACGCTCACAGGTAACACACACACGCTCACAGGTAACACACACACGCTCACAGGTAACACACGCGCTCACAGGTAACACACACACGCTCACAGGAAACACACACGCTCACAGGAAACACACACGCTCACAGGAAACACACACACGCTCACAGGTAACACACACACGCTCACAGGTAACACACACACGCTCACAGGTAACACACACACGCTCATAGGAAACACACACACGCTCACAGGTAACACACACACCCTCACAGGTAACACACACGCGCTCACAGGTAACACACACGCTCACAGGTAACACACACGCTCACAGGTAACACACACGCTCACAGGAAACACACACACGCTCACAGGTAACACACACGCTCACAGGTAACACACACGCTCACAGGTAACACACACGCTCACAGGTAACACACACGCTCACAGGTAACACACACGCTCACAGGAAACACACACGCTCACAGGTAACACACACGCTCACAGGAAACACACACACGCTCACAGGTAACACACACACGCTCACAGGTAACGCACACACACACGCTCACAGGTAACACACACGCGCTCACAGGTAACACACACGCTCACAGGTAACACACACGCTCACAGGTAACACACGCTCACAGGTAACACACACGCTCACAGGTAACACACGCTCACAGGTAACACACGCTCACAGGTAACACACACGCTCACAGGTAACACACACGCTCACAGGAAACACACACACGCTCACAGGTAACACACACACGCTCACAGGTAACGCACACACACACGTTCACAGGTAACACACACGCTCACAGGAAACACACACACGCTCACAGGTAACACACACGCTCACAGGTAACGCACACACACACGTTCACAGGTAACACACACGCTCACAGGAAACACACACACGCTCACAGGTAACACACACACCCTCACAGGTAACACACACGCGCTCACAGGTAACACACACGCTCACAGGTAACACACACGCTCACAGGTAACACACACGCTCACAGGAAACACACACGCGCTCACAGGTAACACACACGCTCACAGGTAACACACACGCTCACAGGTAACACACACGCTCACAGGTAACACACACGCTCACAGGTAACACACACGCTCACAGGAAACACACACGCTCACAGGTAACACACACGCTCACAGGAAACACACACACGCTCACAGGTAACACACACACGCTCACAGGTAACGCACACACACACGCTCACAGGTAACACACACGCGCTCACAGGTAACACACACGCTCACAGGTAACACACACGCTCACAGGTAACACACGCTCACAGGTAACACACACGCTCACAGGTAACACACACGCTCACAGGTAACACACACGCTCACAGGTAACACACGCTCACAGGTAACACACGCTCACAGGTAACACACACGCTCACAGGTAACACACACGCTCACAGGAAACACACACACGCTCACAGGTAACACACACACGCTCACAGGTAACGCACACACACACGTTCACAGGTAACACACACGCTCACAGGAAACACACACACGCTCACAGGTAACACACACACGCTCACAGGTAACACACACGCTCACAGGAAACACACACACGCTCACAGGTAACACACACACGCTCACAGGTAACGCACACACACACGTTCACAGGTAACACACACGCTCACAGGAAACACACACACGCTCACAGGTAACACACACACACACACGCTCACAGGTAACACACACACACACACGCTCACAGGTAACACACACGCGCTCACAGGTAACACACGCTCACAGGTAACACACGCTCACAGGAAACACACACACACACACGTTCACAGGTAACACACACGCTCACAGGTAACACACACACACACACGTTCACAGGTAACGCACCGGACGTTTTCAACACAAAAGTAGTCAGTTATATTTTGCGTAAAGAAAATGAAGCCTTTTTTAGGATCATTGAGAATTAAACGCGTTCATTCCCAGATCTCATTACTGTAATGCAGAAAACACCAACCTCACCATAACTTAAAGTGTTTAAATATATTTTTTAGTGCTGGGCAACTATTAATCGCATTATTTTGTAAATTATTTTGTATATATAAGTACACACATATGCATACAATGTATATATTTAAGAAATATTTGCATGTATATACTGTATATATATTTATACATTATATATTTATACTGTATATATATTTATACATAATTTATATTATATATAAATCTAAATATTTTATAAATAAATTGTACATTTTTCTTAAATATACATGCATGTGTGTGTATTTATATATACAAAAATAATTATACACAGTACACACACATATAATATGTAAACACAAACTTTAATTTTGGATGCGATTAATAGTTGCCCAGCACTGATATTTTTCAAATAATAATTCAACTTCAAAATTATATTTTATTTATATATTTTTTAGGATTTTAGCCTTTTTTGGTGCTCATTTTCTAAAACATTTTTTTCTTTTTAAGTTTACTTAATTTATTTTTAATTTTTTTAGAAGAGATGTTTTATAGTCACTGTTTGTATGAATTGCATTCTAATATATTTTTGAACATGCATTATGACTTTGTAAGTTATGACTCCAATTAATTATTATTATTTTTTTTACTTGTAAATCACCAAATTAAAGTGCAAAAAACATTTAAATTGTGATTTATAATAATATTTAATCTTGTTGCACCCTGATGCTGATTGATTTAAAAAAATATTTTACAGTAATGAGAACAAGATTTTGCGGGTTTAATTGTCATGAAAATAATGTCACAATGCAAAATAAAAAGCTTTATAATTATGAAACAGGCTTAATTTTGTTTATGTAAATATATTTGTTTATTTTTCCCCCTTTGTTTTTGGGGTGTAATGAAACCTGGACACATTTAAAGCAGGTGCTCTTTTCTAAGGTGAAAACACGTGTTCTGGAGGAAGTCACTCATGCAGGGTTTAAGGATGAATGTATATATGAAAGGGAAGTTGTGATCATATTTTCCTCTATTGTGTCGTATATCCGAGTGAAACGTTTCTGGAACAGGAGCACATGTGGGCGGGGCTTGATTGTGTCTGTGGGGAGCTGATTGGATGGTTGTGGTTTGCTATTGGCTGATCTCATGTGAGTGACAGGTTATAGCCCCGCCCACATCATCAGAGAAGAGAAGAGATGCTGCAAGAGGAACTGATTCAACACTATTAACACAATAATGATGTGCACCGATAAATCATTTATAATAAACACTGCAATATTCCATAAAAACAAGAATTGTCCATTTGTTTGATTTCGTGTGTTTCTGTTATATTTCCAGCTGTAGAGAGTGTGTGTGTGTGTGTGTTTCAGGAATGACCGCACGTTCCGCTGTGGAGCCGAGGGTTGTGGGAAGAGTTTCTATGTTCTTCAGAGGCTTCAGGTTCACATGAGGATCCACAACGGAGAGAAACCCTTCATCTGCAGTGAGAAGAACTGTGGGAAGAGATTCACCACTGCTGGGAACCTGAAGAACCACAGACGCACACACACCGGTACACACACACACACACACACACACACACACTGGACTCAGCATTATTATATTCATACATGAGGATGTTTATTTATACAGTCAAATAAAAAATTATTCAGACACCAGATCATTTTTGACATGTTTTCACTAGTGTGATCAGGACACTATAGTTCATTTATGTAAGTGAGGAGAGCAAAATAAAGTAAACTGCGACAAATTACACACAAATATTATTATAAATTTAACTTCCATTAAAAATGTGGGAGCAATAATGATTCCTCCACTTTGAGCTGATCATGTTCTGCTGAAGTGTGTTTTCTGTAATTGCTAATGCTCTTTTTACACACACACTGAACAACATGAAGCATTGCTTGGTCACTGGTTGAGCTAAACTGGTATTATCTAATTGTGTAGTTAAATTTAACAGCTGACAGATATTCAACATAATTCATGTGTGAGAGTCTAACAGAAGGACGGACAAAACCAGTCAAATATCCACTGATCTGAGAACTCTGAGTTAGCGTCATATTACATTACCATTTTCTGAACTATAGTGAATAAACCGTGATAATGTGAGAAATGTTGAAGGTGTTCTGAATAGATTTAGCTTTGACTGTGTATCATAGAATGAAGAATCAATCAAAATGATAGATTTCCTATACAAAAATATTTTTTTAAATGTTTTTGAAAGAGTCTCTTCTGCTCATCAAAGCTGCATTTATATGATCAAAACGCAGTAATATTGTGAAATATTACAATTTAAATGAGTTATTTTCTATGTGAATATACAGTAAAGTGTAATTTATTCCTGTGATCAAAGCTGTATTTTCAGCATCATTACTCCAGTCTTCAGTGTCACATGATCCTTCAGAAATCACTCTATGCAATTATTATATCTCAATTATTAATAATGGTAAATATAATAAAAACAGTTTATAAAACCACTTCAAATATTTTGGAAACCATGATACAATTTCATTCAAAAGTCTGATAAAATAAAAGACACTTAATCATCAAGGATGAAATAAATTGATCAAAAGTGACAGTAAAGACATTTATAAAGTTACAAAAGATTATATTTCAGATAAATGCTGTTCTTTTGAACTTTCTATTAATCAAAGAATCCTGAAATAAAAATGTAAATAACTGTTTTTATCATTGATAATAATCATAAATGTTTCTTGAGCATCAGATCCTCATATTAGAGTGATTTCTGAAGGATCATGTGACACTGAAGACTGGAGTAATGATGCTGAAAATACAGCTTTGATCACAGGAATAAATTACACTTTACTGTATATTCACATAGAAAACAGATGATTTACATTATAATAATATTTCACTTTTTTTACTGTATTTTTCGTGCAGTCTTTGTGAACAGAAGTTCTAAAACATTAAAAAATCTTGATTATTCCAGTCAATGCTTACAAGTAATACTTTTTGTTAGTATTATTGTAATTTTGTACGTAATGCTTATGTCGGTGTTTGAATTGCTGGTATTTTCAGGAGAAAAGCCGTTCCTGTGTGACGTGGACAGTTGCGGTCGATCCTTCGCAGAATACTCCAGTCTGCGCAAACACATGCTCGTACACTCCGGTAGGTCACATGACTTCACACGGTGTCTTAGGTTGGGTTGTAAATCACAATATTGTGTGTTTGTAATTATAGTGTTGATGACTGTGAACAATATCACTTTGATTCAGTTGTTTTTCAATTCCAATCTGCACCCATAATAACTGAAGTAACGCACATAATAACTCTGAGATTGACAACTGGTGTGAGATTGTAACTGGTGTGAGATTGACAACTGGTGTGAGATTGACAACTGGTGTGAGATTGATAACTGGTGTGAGATTGTAACTGGTGTGAGATTGACAACTGGTGTGAGATTGACAACTGGAGTGAGATTGACAACTGGTGTGAGATTGACAACTGGTGTGAGATTGACAACTGGTGTGAGATTGACAACTGGAGTGAGATTGACAACTGGTGTGAGATTGACAACTGGAGTGAGATTGACAACTGGTGTGAGATTGACAACTGGTGTGAGATTGAAACTGGTGTGAGATTGAAACTGGTGTGAGATTGTAACTGGTGTGAGATTGTAACTGGTGTGAGATTGACAACTGGTGTGAGATTGACAACTGGTGTGAGATTGTAACTGGTGTGAGATTGACAACTGGTGTGAGATTGACAACTGGTGTGAGATTGTAACTGGTGTGAGATTGATAACTGGTGTGAGATTTTAACTGGTGTGAGATTGTAACTGGTGTGAGATTGTAACTGGTGTGAGATTGACAACTGGTGTGAGATTGACAACTGGTGAGAGATTGTAACTGGTGTGAGATTGACAACTGGTGTGAGATTGACAACTGGTGTGAGATTGTAACTGGTGTGAGATTGTAACTGGTGTGAGATTGTAACTGGTGTGAGATTGTAACTGGTGTGAGATTGTAACTGTTGTGAGATTGACAACTGGTGTGAGATTGTAACTGGTGTGAGATTGTAACTGGTGTGAGATTGACAACTGGTGTGAGATTGACAACTGGTGTGAGATTGTAACTGGTGTGAGATTGTAACTGGTGTGAGATTGTAACTGGTGTGAGATTGACAACTGGTGTGAGATTGACAACTGGTGTGAGATTGTAACTGGTGTGAGATTGTAACTGGTGTGAGATTGATAACTGGTGTGAGATTGTAACTGGTGTGAGATTGATAACTGGTGTGAGATTGATAACTGGTGTGAGATTGTAACTGGTGTGAGATTGATAACTGGTGTGAGATTGTAACTGGTGTGAGATTGACAACTGGTGTGAGATTGACAACTGGTGTGAGATTGATAACTGGTGTGAGATTGTAACTGGTGTGAGATTGACAACTGGTGTGAGATTGTAACTGGTGTGAGATTGATAACTGGTGTGAGATTGACAACTGGTGTGAGATTGACAACTGGTGTGAGATTGACAACTGGTGTGAGATTGTAACTGGTGTGAGATTGACAACTGGTGTGAGATTGACAACTGGTGTGAGATTGACAACTGGTGTGAGATTGACAACTGGTGTGAGATTGTGAGATTGTGAGATTGTGAGATTGACAACTGGTGTGAGATTGACAACTGGTGTGAGATTGTAACTGGTGTGAGATTGTAACTGGTGTGAGATTGACAACTGGTGTGAGATTGACAACTGGTGAGAGATTGTAACTGGTGTGAGATTGTAACTGGTGTGAGATTGTAACTGGTGTGAGATTGACAACTGGTGTGAGATTGTAACTGGTGTGAGATTGACAACTGGTGTGAGATTGTAACTGGTGTGAGATTGATAACTGGTGTGAGATTGTAACTGGTGTGAGATTGACAACTGGTGTGAGATTGTAACTGGTGTGAGATTGATAACTGGTGTGAGATTGTAACTGGTGTGAGATTGACAACTGGTGTGAGATTGTAACTGGTGTGAGATTGTAACTGGTGTGAGATTGTAACTGGTGTGAGATTGACAACTGGTGTGAGATTGTAACTGGTGTGAGATTGTAACTGGTGTGAGATTGATAACTGGTGTGAGATTGTAACTGGTGTGAGATTGACAACTGGTGTGAGATTGTAACTGGTGTGAGATTGATAACTGGTGTGAGATTGTAACTGGTGTGAGATTGACAACTGGTGTGAGATTGACAACTGGTGTGAGATTGACAACTGGTGTGAGATTGACAACTGGTGTGAGATTGTAACTGGTGTGAGATTGACAACTGGTGTGAGATTGTAACTGGTGTGAGATTGTAACTGGTGTGAGATTGACAACTGGTGTGAGATTGTAACTGGTGTGAGATTGACAACTGGTGTGAGATTGACAACTGGTGTGAGATTGTAACTGGTATGAGATTGACAACTGGTGTGAGATTGACAACTGGTGTGAGATTGAGATTGACAACTGGTGTGAGATTGACAACTGGTGTGAGATTGTAACTGGTGTGAGATTGACAACTGGTGTGAGATTGACAACTGGTGTGAGATTGTAACTGGTGTGAGATTGACAACTGGTGTGAGATTGACAACTGGTGTGAGATTGTAACTGGTGTGAGATTGACAACTGGTGTGAGATTGACAACTGGTGTGAGATTGACAACTGGTGTGCGTTTGACAACTGGTGTGAGATTGTAACTGGTGTGAGATTGTAACTGGTGTGAGATTGACAACTGGTGTGAGATTGACAACTGGTGTGAGATTGACAACTGGTGACATTGTAACTGGTGTGAGATTGACAACTGGTGAGATTGACAACTGGTGTGAGATTGTAACTGGTATGAGATTGTAACTGGTGTGAGATTGTAACTGGTGTGAGATTGACAACTGGTGTGAGATTGTAACTGGTGTGAGATTGACAACTGGTGTGAGATTGACAACTGGTGTGAGATTGTAACTGGTGTGAGATTGATAACTGGCGTGAGATTGTAACTGGTGTGAGATTGACAACTGGTGTGAGATTGTAACTGGTGTGAGATTGATAACTGGTGTGAGATTGTAACTGGTGTGAGATTGACAACTGGTGTGAGATTGTAACTGGTGTGAGATTGTAACTGGTGTGAGATTGTAACTGGTGTGAGATTGACAACTGGTGTGAGATTGTAACTGGTGTGAGATTGTAACTGGTGTGAGATTGATAACTGGTGTGAGATTGTAACTGGTGTGAGATTGACAACTGGTGTGAGATTGTAACTGATGTGAGATTGATAACTGGTGTGAGATTGTAACTGGTGTGAGATTGACAACTGGTGTGAGATTGACAACTGGTGTGAGATTGTAACTGGTGTGAGATTGTAACTGGTTTGAGATTGACAACTGGTGTGAGATTGTAACTGGTGTGAGATTGTAACTGGTGTGAGATTGTAACTGGTGTGAGATTGTAACTGGTGTGAGATTGACAACTGGTGTGAGATTGACAACTGGTGTGAGATTGTAACTGGTGTGAGATTGACAACTGGTGTGAGATTGACAACTGGTGTGAGATTGACAACTGGTGTGAGATTGACAACTGGTGTGAGATTGTAACTGGTGTGAGATTGTAACTGGTGTGAGATTGACAACTGGTGTGAGATTGTAACTGGTGTGAGATTGACAACTGGTGTGAGATTGACAACTGGTGTGAGATTGACAACTGGTGTGAGATTGTAACTGGTGTGAGATTGTAACTGGTGTGAGATTGTAACTGGTGTGAGATTGACAACTGGTGTGAGATTGTAACTGGTGTGAGATTGACAACTGGTGTGAGATTGACAACTGGTGTGAGATTGTAACTGGTGTGAGATTGACAACTGGTGTGAGATTGACAACTGGTGTGAGATTGTAACTAGGGATGGGACGAAATATCGTTTGACGAAATATCGCGATACAAAACGTGACGAAACGCATCGAGGTCGAAAAAAATGGATCGCGAAATAAAGATAGATGGCACTGCTGCATGATTTGCGTAGTATATAAATAATTTAGTGTATTATATGTGTGTGTGTATGTATATGGGGCAGACACACAGTCTATGGTGGCAGGCTGGCAGCACCATCTGCTGATCAAGCAGGGTAAAACTAAATGAAAAAAAAATTATATCCGGGGAACGGTGCGGTACGTCATCACGTCAAGACAGCGCATGTTGCAACAACAACACTGCAGTCTACAGCGAGCTAACAAATATTAGCATCACAGGGTTCTCAAGTCTCACGCATTGGCCGTGAGACACACGCAATTCAACCAGTTCACACGCTCACACGCCACACCGTGTATATCTCACGCTGAAAAGGCAATGCCAACCAAGTTGTCCTGCAAGCTTTATATATAACGTTGTATACGAGGCGCAGGCACACAAAGTAAAGTTTCCTGCCGCCAGCACGTATCTCTCGGCCAGATTGCGTTCGTTAGGCAACATAGACGCGCGAACACACGGAAGTTGACGGAACATTCTCGGCCACTGTACGTTCGTTACTAGGTAACCAACAACATCACGCAAACACGCGTCGTGATGGAGAAGGGAAGAAAGCTCGTCTAACATTTTTAGGTTAGAACATTTAATATATAGCCCCATCGTGTACATATTATTGATGCAGTCAAAAACTCAACAACTACTTTGCAACCAGGCCAGAAGCTTTGGCTCAGTTTGGCTAGCTTACATTACCTGAAACTATAAGGGAAATGTTAGTGGGTATGGGAAGGAATGAAAATGTATTTCTTCATTTTATTTTAAATTATATATTATACTGTATTAATAGTCTTTCTAGTTACATTAAGGCTACATGTATTAAAGCAGAGTGCTCTGGGTAATATTTTATATCCTGTCAAAACATACATTAATCATTGCCATTGCATTTTTATTTTTCAAAGATGTCAGGGAAAAAGCAAAAAGATATTTGTGCACACACACACACACACACACACACCTTAATACTCTAATATGTCCATTTGTTCACAATGTCCCACCACACAATAAATCATTATACCATTTCGACACATTCAAAATGCAAAAAGATTTGTTTTTCCAAACTGTTTGGAGCAATTTGTTATATTTTTGTAATTTTTGTATATTTGTAATTTTGAAATATAACATTAAAGAGTAGGCTATATTTGATGTGATGAATTGCTCTGTCATTTATCAGATTTACCAATTGTTATAATTTCAATTTGTGCTGGTTAATTATGAACAATGGGTAAAATTGGGGGGCAGGGATGGGCGGGGGCAGGGATGGGCGGGGGCGGGGCTCCATTGGGGCTCCTCCCCTAACCGAATGTGTTGATCTCACTCCAAGCTTTTGATAAAACTTGAGAACCCTGGCATCAGTACCAAATGCCTTGCCCCCAAACAGCCGACCATGGAGTCAAATGTATATATATACCGTAAAACTTCAAATAATAGCCCGGGCTTTTATTTTCCCAAATCGTCGAACTGCACCGGCTTGTATTTGAGACAGGCGTCTATATGAGACCGGCCTTTATAATTTAGTGTTGAGATGTTGTTCATTGAGTCTAAGTAAGCCTAGAGTCTCAAATCTCCAAATGCTCCACGTGAAACTGCGGTCTTCCGACCTTTTACTATCGTGTCAATTGATTTTGATTAATATGCGCGAGGGAGAGAGCAAGACAGCGCTCGTTTTGTTTGAAGACGTGAGAGTGCGCGCGCGCGGCCGGGGCGCTCTCTCTCTCTCTCTCTCTCTCTCTCTCGCTCTCTCTCTCTCTCTCTCTCTCTCTCTCTCTCTCTCTCTCTCTCTCTCTCTCTCTCTCTCTCTCTCTCTCTCTCTCTCTCTCTCTCTCGCTCTCTCTCTCTCTCTCTCTCTCTCTCTCTCTCTGCTCGTTATGCGCCCTGTCATTGTCAAGCGCAGCAGTCAATTCATTCTACATCACTCGCCGATCAAAAAAGGCTTTGGCGGGACACACATTTGCTTTGGCGGCCAAAGCAAATGAATAAGTTGTTGTTATACAGTAATATTTTTTTCTTTTTTTTCCTTTTTTGATATCGTATCGTGACGTATCGTATCGTGACCCTGGCATATCGAGGTGCATCGTATCGTGAGTTTAAGTGTATCGTCCCATCCCTAATTGTAACTGGTGTGAGATTGTAACTGGTGTGAGATTGTAACTGGTGTGAGATTGTTTGTAACTGGTGTGAGATTGTAACTGGTGTGAGATTGACAACTGGTGTGAGATTGACAACTGGTCTGAGATTGACAACTGGTGTGAGATTGACAACTGGTGTGAGATTGACAACTGGTGTGAGATTGTAACTGGTTTGAGATTGTAACTGGTGTGAGATTGTAACTGGTGTGACAAGAGATTGACAACTGGTGTGAGATTGTAACTGGTGTGAGATTGTAACTGGTGTGAGATTGTAACTGGTGTGACAAGAGATTGACAACTGGTGTGAGATTGTAACTGGTGTGAGATTGTAACTGGCGTGAGATTGTAACTGGTGTGAGATTGACAACTGGTGTGAGATTGTAACTGGCGTGAGATTGTAACTGGTGTGAGATTGTAACTGGTGTGAGATTGTAACTGGTGTGAGATTGTAACTGGTGTGAGATTGACAACTGGTGTGAGATTGACAACTGGTGTGAGATTGACAACTGGTGTGAGATTGTAACTGGCGTGAGATTGTAACTGGTGTGAGATTGTAACTGGTGTGAGATTGTAACTGGTGTGAGATTGTAACTGGTGTGAGATTGATAACTGGTGTGAGATTGACAACTGGTCTGAGATTGACAACTGGTGTGAGATTGACAACTGGTGTGAGATTGATAACTGGTGTGAGATTGTAACTGGTGTGAGATTGACAACTGGTGTGAGATTGACAACTGGTGTGAGATTGACAACTGGTGTGAGATTGTAACTGGTGTGAGATTGTAACTGGTGTGAGATTGTAACTGGTGTGAGATTGACAACTGGTGTGAGATTGTAACTGGCGTGAGATTGTAACTGGTGTGAGATTGACAACTGGTGTGAGATTGTAACTGGTGTGAGATTGTAACTGGTGTGAGATTGTAACTGGTGTGAGATTGTAACTGGTGTGAGATTGTAACTGGTGTGAGATTGACAACTGGTGTGAGATTGTAACTGGCGTGAGATTGTAACTGGTGTGAGATTGTAACTGGTGTGAGATTGACAACTGGTGTGAGATTGTAACTGGTGTGAGATTGTAACTGGTGTGAGATTGTAACTGGTGTGAGATTGTAACTGGTGTGAGATTGTAACTGGTGTGAGGTTGTAACTGGTGTGAGATTGATAACTGGTGTGAGATTGACAACTGGTGTGAGATTGACAACTGGTGTGAGATTGTAACTGGCGTGAGATTGTAACTGGTGTGAGATTGTAACTGGTGTGAGATTGACAACTGGTGTGAGATTGTAACTGGTGTGAGATTGTAACTGGTGTGAGATTGTAACTGGTGTGAGATTGTAACTGGTGTGAGATTGTAACTGGTGTGAGATTGACAACTGGTGTGAGATTGTAACTGGTGTGAGATTGTAACTGGTGTGCTGATGCGTGTTCAGGAGAGAAGCCTCACGTCTGCTCGATCTGTGGGAAGACGTTCTCTCAGAGCGGCAGCAGGAACGTCCACATGAAGAAGAGACACAGCAGAGAAACCGGTACCAGATCATATTCATAACCATAACCATAATCATAATCATACATGTGTGACGTGTGTTTCAGATATGCACACACTACCAGGCAAACGTTCTGGATTGTGAGATTTTTAATGTTTTTAAAGAAGTCTCTTCTGCTCACCAAGACTGCATTAATTTGATTAAAAATACAGTAAAAACAGTGAAATATTATTATAATGTAAATCATCTGTTTTCTATGTGAATATACAGTAAAGTGTAATTTATTCCTGTGATCAAAGCTGAATTTTCAGCACCATTACTCCAGTCTTCAGTGTCACATGATCCTTCAGAAATCACTCTAATATGAGGATCTGATGCTCAAGAAACATTTATGATTATTATCAGTAATATTTTTGTATGATTAATATGTAATATGATTATTAATATTATCATCAATCTTTTTTTAATCAAATTACTGCAGCTTTGGTGAGCAGAAGAGACTTCTTTTTAAAACATAAAAAATCTTACCGATCCAAAACTTTTGACTAGTAGTGTGTATCAGTTAAGTGCGCGCGCGCGCGCGTGCGTAACAGTGTGTGTGTGCATGTGTAACAGAGTGTGTGTGTGTGTGTGTGTGTGTGTGTGTGTGTGTGTGTGTGTGTGTGTGTAACTGTGTGTGTGTGTGTGTGCGTGCGTGCGTGTAACTGTGTGTAAGAGTGTGTGTGTGTGTGTGTGTGCGTGCGTGCGTGCGTGTAACTGTGTGTAACAGTGTGTGTGTGTGTGTGCGTGCGTGCGTGTAACTGTGTGTAACAGTGTGTGCGTGTGTCACTGTGTTGTGACGAGCTGATGTCAGTCTGAGGGGGCGTGTCTCTGTGTGATTGACAGGTGAGGCGCTCACTCACAGCAGTTTGCTGGAGGCTGATGGAGGCAGTGACTCGATGGTGAACATGAATCTGCATCACGCCATGTTACGAACACACGGTACAGTCCACACACACCACGAGCTTCTGACGCTTCTGCAACAAGCAATGTTTATAAGTGCCAATATCATTCGGTAACAAACAAGTATTTATTACTTCAATGAGCTCTGTGTTTATGCATTAAATTATTACATTGTTTAAATTAATACGTGTTTCGCTACCTGTGATTTTGTATATCTCCATTTCTGAAATAATGTAATGTGGACTCATGCACTTCTGTAAAGCGCTATACAAATAATGTGAATTGAATTCTCTTCTCGCTCCAGATTCGGCGGTTCTGACTCCGCCTCCTGACCTGGTCACCATGACGACAGCACACGCCTACGGTGATGATGTGGTGGCGCTGTTGTAGCCGTTGCTTTTGTAAATAAACTATTTTATGAAACTCATCGTTTTCAATTTCATGTGTTTATTTATCAATTCTTTTTGCATCGTTTTGTCAATAGAAAGATTTCATATTCAAGAGGAACGGAACGGTTTCGGAAATCTAAAATCTTCAAAAAAGAAACCAATAAAGATTAAGAAGCTTCTCTCAAATGAGAGAGAGAAAAAAACTGACCATAAAGAAATATTTTATATAATACTACATCTGTCGTATGAAGAAATGCCTTTATGACTCTGAGCTTTGCAGTTTAATCAATTATTTTAAAAAACAATTAAGGTGGTTTTTGTTGTTGTTGGAAAAGTACATATTCTTAAAATCAATGCTGAATTTGCATTCAGGTAAAACATCTGTTAATATTCTTTCTACCCAACAATTGATAAATGAAGCCCCGGGTTTGTTCCGCCTATCTTGGGGAAATTTTATTAAAGCCAAATGTATTGAAGATATTTTTCAGGATTTTGAATAAAATGTAGCGTCCTGTGACAATCTTCGCTGTGTATAAAACACACAAAATGCTTCAAATGATTATTCATACACGTAAATATGCACGACTTTAACAACAATACAAGATGATGCGGCTGTTGTGGAAAAACTAATAAAGAATATCAGTCACAGCCGCAATCGCTCTCTCCTCCGCCATGCTGAACGTGGAAACTCCGACTCTGACGTGGAAACTGATGGATTTTTTTGTATTTTCAGTCATCAGATTCATTTACATTGTGACTGTGGATCAGATGTAATCCACTCTGTCTGTGTCTGCAAATGTATGTGCCAAATGGCCCATTCAGATGTGTGACCCATTCAGATGTGTGACCCATTCAGATGTGTGGCCCATTCAGATGTGTGACCCATTCAGATGTGTGGCCCATTCAGATGTGTGGCCCATTCAGATGTGTGACCCTTCAGATGTGTGGCCCATTCAGATGTGTGACCCATTCAGATGTGTGACCCATTCAGATGTGTGGCCCATTCAGATGTGTGACCCATTCAGATGTGTGGCCCATTCAGATGTGTGGCCCATTCAGATGTGTGACCCATTCAGATGTGTGACCCTTCAGATGTGTGGCCCATTCAGATGTGTGGCCCATTCAGATGTGTGGCCCATTCAGATGTGTGACCCATTCAGATGTGTGACCCTTCAGATGTGTGGCCCATTCAGATGTGTGACCCATTCAGATGTGTGGCCCTTCAGATGTGTGGCCCATTCAGATGTGTGACCCATTCAGATGTGTGGCCCATTCAGATGTGTGGCCCATTCAGATGTGTGACCCATTCAGATGTGTGGCCCATTCAGATGTGTGGCCCATTCAGATGTGTGGCCCATTCAGATGTGTGGCCCATTCAGATGTGTGACCCTTCAGATGTGTGACCCTTCAGATGTGTGACCCTTCAGATGTGTGACCCATTCAGATGTGTGGCCCATTCAGATGTGTGGCCCATTCAGATGTGTGACCCATTCAGATGTGTGGCCCATTCAGATGTGTGACCCATTCAGATGTGTGGCCCATTCAGATGTGTGGCCCATTCAGATGTGTGACCCATTCAGATGTGTGACCCATTCAGATGTGTGACCCATTCAGATGTGTGGCCCATTCAGATGTGTGGCCCATTCAGATGTGTGGCCCATTCAGATGTGTGGCCCATTCAGATGTGTGGCCCATTCAGATGTGTGACCCATTCAGATGTGTGGCCCATTCAGATGTGTGACCCATTCAGATGTGTGGCCCATTCAGATGTGTGGCCCATTCAGATGTGTGACCCATTCAGATGTGTGACCCATTCAGATGTGTGACCCATTCAGATGTGTGACCCATTCAGATGTGTGACCCATTCAGATGTGTGACCCATTCAGATGTGTGGCCCATTCAGATGTGTGACCCATTCAGATGTGTGGCCCAATCAGATGTGTGGCCCATTCAGATGTGTGACCCTTCTGAATGGGCCACACTCAGATGAATGGGCCACACCCTTCTGAATGGGCCACACTCATTCAGATGTGTGACCCATTCAGATGTGTGGCCCATTCAGATGTGTGGCCCATTCAGATGTGTGGCCCATTCAGATGTGTGGCCCATTCAGATGTGTGGCCCATTCAGATGTGTGGCCCATTCAGATGTGTGGCCCATTCAGATGTGTGACCCATTCAGATGTGTGGCCCATTCAGATGTGTGACCCATTCAGATGTGTGACCCTTCTGAATGGGCCACACTCAGATGAATGGGCCACACCCTTCTGAATGGGCCACACTCATTCAGATGTGTGATCCATTCAGATGTGTGGCCCATTCAGATGTGTGACCCATTCAGATGTGTGGCCCATTCAGATGTGTGACCCTTCAGATGTGTGGCCCATTCAGATGTGTGGCCCATTCAGATGTGTGGCCCATTCAGATGTGTGGCCCATTCAGATGTGTGGCCCTTCAGATGTGTGGCCCATTCAGATGTGTGGCCCATTCAGATGTGTGGCCCATTCAGATGTGTGGCCCATTCAGATGTGTGGCCCATTCAGATGTGTGACCCTTCAGATGTGTGGCCCATTCAGATGTGTGGCCCATTCAGATGTGTGACCCATTCAGATGTGTGACCCATTCAGATGTGTGACCCATTCAGATGTGTGGCCCATTCAGATGTGTGACCCATTCAGATGTGTGGCCCTTCAGATGTGTGGCCCATTCAGATGTGTGACCCATTCAGATGTGTGGCCCATTCAGATGTGTGGCCCATTCAGATGTGTGGCCCATTCAGATGTGTGACCCATTCAGATGTGTGGCCCATTCAGATGTGTGGCCCATTCAGATGTGTGGCCCATTCAGATGTGTGACCCATTCAGATGTGTGGCCCATTCAGATGTGTGACCCATTCAGATGTGTGGCCCATTCAGATGTGTGGCCCATTCAGATGTGTGACCCATTCAGATGTGTGACCCATTCAGATGTGTGACCCATTCAGATGTGTGACCCATTCAGATGTGTGACCCATTCAGATGTGTGACCCATTCAGATGTGTGGCCCATTCAGATGTGTGACCCATTCAGATGTGTGGCCCAATCAGATGTGTGGCCCATTCAGATGTGTGACCCTTCTGAATGGGCCACACTCAGATGAATGGGCCACACCCTTCTGAATGGGCCACACTCATTCAGATGTGTGACCCATTCAGATGTGTGGCCCATTCAGATGTGTGGCCCATTCAGATGTGTGGCCCATTCAGATGTGTGGCCCATTCAGATGTGTGGCCCATTCAGATGTGTGGCCCATTCAGATGTGTGGCCCATTCAGATGTGTGACCCATTCAGATGTGTGGCCCATTCAGATGTGTGACCCATTCAGATGTGTGACCCTTCTGAATGGGCCACACTCAGATGAATGGGCCACACCCTTCTGAATGGGCCACACTCATTCAGATGTGTGATCCATTCAGATGTGTGGCCCATTCAGATGTGTGACCCATTCAGATGTGTGGCCCATTCAGATGTGTGACCCTTCAGATGTGTGGCCCATTCAGATGTGTGGCCCATTCAGATGTGTGGCCCATTCAGATGTGTGGCCCATTCAGATGTGTGGCCCTTCAGATGTGTGGCCCATTCAGATGTGTGGCCCATTCAGATGTGTGGCCCATTCAGATGTGTGGCCCATTCAGATGTGTGGCCCATTCAGATGTGTGACCCTTCAGATGTGTGGCCCATTCAGATGTGTGGCCCATTCAGATGTGTGACCCATTCAGATGTGTGACCCATTCAGATGTGTGACCCATTCAGATGTGTGGCCCATTCAGATGTGTGACCCATTCAGATGTGTGGCCCTTCAGATGTGTGGCCCATTCAGATGTGTGACCCATTCAGATGTGTGGCCCATTCAGATGTGTGGCCCATTCAGATGTGTGGCCCATTCAGATGTGTGACCCATTCAGATGTGTGGCCCATTCAGATGTGTGACCCTTCAGATGTGTGACCCATTCAGATGTGTGGCCCATTCAGATGTGTGGCCCATTCAGATGTGTGACCCATTCAGATGTGTGGCCCATTCAGATGTGTGGCCCATTCAGATGTGTGGCCCATTCAGATGTGTGGCCCATTCAGATGTGTGGCCCATTCAGATGTGTGGCCCATTCAGATGTGTGGCCCATTCAGATGTGTGGCCCATTCAGATGTGTGACCCATTCAGATGTGTGACCCTTCAGATGTGTGGCCCATTCAGATGTGTGGCCCATTCAGATGTGTGGCCCATTCAGATGTGTGGCCCATTCAGATGTGTGACCCATTCAGATGTGTGACCCATTCAGATGTGTGACCCATTCAGATGTTTGGCCCATTCAGATGTGTGGCCCATTCAGATGTGTGGCCCATTCAGATGTGTGGCCCATTCAGATGTGTGGCCCATTCAGATGTGTGACCCATTCAGATGTGTGACCCATTCAGATGTGTGACCCATTCAGATGTGTGACCCATTCAGATGTGTGACCCATTCAGATGTGTGGCCCAATCAGATGTGTGGCCCATTCAGATGTGTGACCCTTCTGAATGGGCCACACCCTTCTGAATGGGCCACACTCATTCAGATGTGTGACCCATTCAGATGTGTGGCCCATTCAGATGTGTGGCCCATTCAGATGTGTGGCCCATTCAGATGTGTGGCCCATTCAGATGTGTGGCCCATTCAGATGTGTGGCCCATTCAGATGTGTGACCCATTCAGATGTGTGGCCCATTCAGATGTGTGGCCCATTCAGATGTGTGGCCCATTCAGATGTGTGGCCCATTCAGATGTGTGGCCCATAGAAACTGATTGCTGTGAATGACGAAGAACCAGCATTGCTCAGAGTGGATTAGAAAGATCGATCTCCTGTGGGAGTTCCTAACAGGTTTCCCATAGGCTTTGTCTTCATGTATAAAGTTATGTCTCACAGAGACAGAACTTTGGGTTAAGATTGTTGAAGGGCAACATGCTGACATCGCTGCTGAAGGACTGCTACACTACAAACCTTCAATAAATTCTTCTCCCCACAAGAACTGGTCAAGCTTACTTATTTTATGTATTGGAGAAATCTAATACATTGGCGAGCCACCCAAACCACTGCTCGGCCAAATACACCAAAATCTAACAAAACTCCAACTGGGAATTTCCGACTTGGAATTTCCAACTGGGAATTTCCAACTGGGAATTTCCGACTGGGAATTTCCAACTGGGAATTTTCAACTGAGAATTTCCGACTAGGAGTTTTCAACTGGGAATTTCCGACTTGGAATTTCCAACTGGGAATTTCCGACTAGGAGTTTTCAACTGGGAATTTTACTGACTTGGAATTTTCAACTGGGAATTTCCGACTTGGAATTTTCAACTGGGAATTTCCGATTTAGAATTCCCAACTGAGAATTTTCGACTAGTAATTCCCAACTGGGAATTTACGACTAGGAATTCACAACTTAGAATTTCCAACTGGAAATTTCCGACTTAGAATTTTCAACTGGGAATTTCCAACTTAGAATTTCCAACTGGGAATTTCCGACTTGGAATTTTCAACTGGGAATTTCTTACTTGGAATTTTCAACTGGGAATTTCTGACTAGGAATTTCCAAGTCGGACATTCCAACTGGGAATTTCCGACTGGGAATTTTCAACTGGGAATTTCTGACTAGGAATTTTCAACTGGGAATTTCTGACTAGGAATTTCCAAGTTGGACATTCCAATTGGGAATTTCCGACTTGGAATTTCCAACCGGGAATTTCCGACTTGGAATTTCCAACCGGATATTTCCGACTTGGAATTTCCAACTGGGAATTTCCAACTGGGAATTTCCGACTTGGAATTTCCAACTGGGAATTTCCGACTTGGAATTTCCAACTGGGAATTTCCGACTTGGAATTTTCAACTGGGAATTTCCGACTTGGAATTCCGAATTTCGAGTAGGAAACTTATGATAATTCTGATAGCATGTGAAGGCAGCATCACTGTGTATAAAACATACAAATGCTTCAAATGATTATTCATACATGTAAATATGCACGACTTTAACAACAATAGAAGATGATGCGGCTGTTGTGGAAAAACTAATAAAGAATGTCAGTCACAGCCGCAATCAGAACGATGCTCCTCCGCCATGCTGAACGTTTATGACTCGCCCAACTCAGAAACTCGAGTCAAAATGATCTGAGTGTTTCTCAGTAGTAAATACGACTTGAGGGCGTTCATGTCCAATTTCCAACTAGGAAACTCGTATTTATGATAATTCCGATCGCGCGTGAAGGCCGTGTTAAGTCTTGTGTAGTGAAATGTGCGCGCGATGGATGTGACGTTCAGTTGCTGTTGTGTGTGGTTGACACAGTCAGGAGATACAAGTCAAGAGATTGTTTAATTCTTTAATTAAGACAAACATTCATTAGCATGTTACATTTTTTAATAGAAGAAACAAACCATAAGAAATGCTCAGACTGATGCAAACATTACAACATGAGCTTTGTAATGTAAACGATGAGTTTCCAGAACTCCTGAAAGCGTCGCGCGTCTGTAGTGCTAGCATAGCATCGCACCGCCAGAAGCTAATGCTCTCTCATCTCATCAAACATTAGCATCAGCACCACACCATCAGATCATTTCTCAATCATTCCCAACAAATCCTGAACTTCTGGAAGTGGTTTACGGCTGGTTCTTAATGAATCCTGAACTTCTGGAAGTGGTTTACGGCTGGTTCTTAATGAATCCTGAACTTCTGGAAGTGGTTTAGGGCTGGTTCTTAATGAATCCTGAACTTCTGGAAGTGGTTTACGGCTGGTTCTTAATGAATCCTGAACTTCTGGAAGTGGTTTAGGGCTGGTTCTTAATGAATCCTGAACTTCTGGAAGTGGTTTACGGCTGGTTCTTAATGAATCCTGAACTTCTGGAAGTGGTTTATGGCTGGTTCTTAATGAATCCTGAACTTCTGGAAGGGGTTTACGGCTGGTTCTTAATGAATACTGAACTTCTGGAAGTGGTTTACGGCTGGTTCTTAATGAATCCTGAACTTCTGGAAGTGTTTATGGCTGGTTTTTAATGAATCCTGAACTTCTGGAAGTGGTTTATGGCTGGTTCTTAATGAATCCTGAACTTCTGGAAGTGGTTTATGGCTGGTTCTTAATGAATCCTGAACTTCTGGAAGTGGTTTATGGCTGGTTCTTAATGAATCCTGAACTTCTGGAAGTGGTTTATGGCTGGTTCTTAATGAATCCTGAACTTCTGGAAGTGGTTTATGGCTGGTTCTTAATGAATCCTGAACTTCTGGAAGGGGTTTACGGCTGGTTCTTAATGAATCCTGAACTTCTGGAAGTGGTTTACGGCTGGTTCTTAATGAATCCTGAACTTCTGGAAGTGTTTATGGCTGGTTTTTAATGAATCCTGAACTTCTGGAAGTGGTTTACGGCTGGTTCTTAATGAATCCTGAACTTCTGGAAGTGGTTTACGGCTGGTTTTTAATGAATCCTGAACTTCTGGAAGTGGTTTACGGCTGGTTCTTAATGAATACTGAACTTCTAGAAGTGGTTTATGGCTGGTTTTTAATGAATCCTGAACTTCTGGAAGTGGTTTACGGCTGGTTCTTAATGAATCCTGAACTTCTGGAAGTGGTTTATGGCTGGTTCTTAATGAATCCTGAACTTCTGGAAATGGTTTATGGCTGGTTCTTAATGAATCCTGAACTTCTGGAAGTGGTTTATGGCTGGTTTTTAATGAATCCTGAACTTCTGGAAGTGGTTTACGGCTGGTTCTTAATGAATCCTGAACTTCTGGAAGTGGTTTATGGCTGGTTCTTAATGAATCCTGAACTTCTGGAAGGGGTTTACGGCTGGTTCTTAATGAATACTGAACTTCTGGAAGTGGTTTACGGCTGGTTCTTAATGAATCCTGAACTTCTGGAAGTGTTTATGGCTGGTTTTTAATGAATCCTGAACTTCTGGAAGTGGTTTATGGCTGGTTCTTAATGAATCCTGAACTTCTGGAAGTGGTTTATGGCTGGTTCTTAATGAATCCTGAACTTCTGGAAGTGGTTTATGGCTGGTTCTTAATGAATCCTGAACTTCTGGAAGTGGTTTATGGCTGGTTCTTAATGAATCCTGAACTTCTGGAAGTGGTTTATGGCTGGTTCTTAATGAATCCTGAACTTCTGGAAGGGGTTTACGGCTGGTTCTTAATGAATCCTGAACTTCTGGAAGTGGTTTACGGCTGGTTCTTAATGAATCCTGAACTTCTGGAAGTGTTTATGGCTGGTTTTTAATGAATCCTGAACTTCTGGAAGTGGTTTACGGCTGGTTCTTAATGAATCCTGAACTTCTGGAAGTGGTTTACGGCTGGTTTTTAATGAATCCTGAACTTCTGGAAGTGGTTTACGGCTGGTTCTTAATGAATACTGAACTTCTAGAAGTGGTTTATGGCTGGTTTTTAATGAATCCTGAACTTCTGGAAGTGGTTTATGGCTGGTTCTTAATGAATCCTGAACTTCTGGAAGTGGTTTATGGCTGGTTCTTAATGAATCCTGAACTTCTGGAAGGGGTTTACGGCTGGTTCTTAATGAATACTGAACTTCTGGAAGTGGTTTACGGCTGGTTCTTAATGAATCCTGAACTTCTGGAAGTGGTTTATGGCTGGTTCTTAATGAATCCTGAACTTCTGGAAGTGTTTATGGCTGGTTTTTAATGAATCCTGAACTTCTGGAAGTGGTTTACGGCTGGTTCTTAATGAATCCTGAACTTCTGGAAGTGGTTTACGGCTGGTTTTTAATGAATCCTGAACTTCTGGAAGTGGTTTACGGCTGGTTCTTAATGAATCCTGAACTTCTGGAAGTGGTTTACGGCTGGTTCTTAATGAATACTGAACTTCTGGAAGTGGTTTATGGCTGGTTTTTAATGAATCCTGAACTTCTGGAAGTGGTTTACGGCTGGTTCTTAATGAATCCTGAACTTCTGGAAGTGGTTTATGGCTGGTTCTTAATGAATCCTGAACTTCTGGAAATGGTTTATGGCTGGTTCTTAATGAATCCTGAACTTCTGGAAGTGGTTTATGGCTGGTTCTTAATGAATCCTGAACTTCTGGAAGTGGTTTATGGCTGGTTCTTAATGAATCCTGAACTTCTGGAAGTGGTTTACGGCTGGTTCTTAATGAATCCTGAACTTCTGGAAGTGGTTTACGGCTGGTTCTTAATGAATCCTGAACTTCTGGAAGTGGTTTATGGCTGGTTCTTAATGAATCCTGAACTTCTGGAAGTGGTTTACGGCTGGTTCTTAATGAATCCTGAACTTCTGGAAGTGGTTTACGGCTGGTTTTTAATGAATCCTGAACTTCTGGAAGTGTTTATGGCTGGTTTTTAATGAATCCTGAACTTCTGGAAGTGGTTTACGGCTGGTTCTTAATGAATCCTGAACTTCTGGAAGTGGTTTACGGCTGGTTTTTAATGAATCCTGAACTTCTGGAAGTGGTTTACGGCTGGTTCTTAATGAATCCTGAACTTCTGGAAGTGGTTTACGGCTGGTTCTTAATAAATCCTGAACTTCTGGAAGTGGTTTATGGCTGGTTCTTAATGAATCCTGAACTTCTGGAAGTGGTTTATGGCTGGTTCTTAATGAATCCTGAACTTCTGGAAGTGGTTTATGGCTGGTTTTTAATGAATCCTGAACTTCTGGAAGTGGTTTACGGCTGGTTCTTAATAAATCCTGAACTTCTGGAAGTGGTTTATGGCTGGTTCTTAATGAATCCTGAACTTCTGAAAATGGTTTATGGCTGGTTCTTAATGAATCCTGAACTTCTGGAAGTGGTTTATGGCTGGTTCTTAATGAATCCTGAACTTCTGGAAGTGTTTACCGCTGGTTCTTAATGAATACTGAACTTCTGGAAGTGGTTTACGGCTGGTTTTTAATGAATCCTG
Source organism: Rhinichthys klamathensis goyatoka (assembly GCF_029890125.1). Taxonomy (NCBI): domain Eukaryota; kingdom Metazoa; phylum Chordata; class Actinopteri; order Cypriniformes; family Leuciscidae; genus Rhinichthys; species Rhinichthys klamathensis. The sequence continues at coordinate 510,149 of NW_026606896.1, forward strand.
AACTTCTGGAAGTGTTTATGGCTGGTTTTTAATGAATCCTGAACTTCTGGAAGTGGTTTACGGCTGGTTCTTAATGAATCCTGAACTTCTGGAAGTGGTTTACGGCTGGTTTTTAATGAATCCTGAACTTCTGGAAGTGGTTTACGGCTGGTTCTTAATGAATCCTGAACTTCTGAAAGTGGTTTACGGCTGGTTCTTAATAAATCCTGAACTTCTGGAAGTGGTTTATGGCTGGTTCTTAATGAATCCTGAACTTCTGGAAATGGTTTATGGCTGGTTCTTAATGAATCCTGAACTTCTGGAAGTGGTTTATGGCTGGTTTTTAATGAATCCTGAACTTCTGGAAGTGTTTATGGCTGGTTTTTAATGAATCCTGAACTTCTGGAAGTGGTCGATGGTGGCACCCAAAGCCCAGCTGGTTTCCACGTTCTTCACCTTCTTGGTTAGCTGTGCAAACACAACCATTGGCATTAACCATCTAACCTCAAGGAGATTAAACACGGCAGAAACACTGACATACCTGCAGAACGGTGCTTTCTTTAAAACCAAAGCCGTCTTTCAGCAGACAGATGATGTACGTGAGATCCATACAGAGGAACTCATTGGGCTGACTGCGCTTCGACGCTCGGTTACACACTGCAACAAGTGAGTTCATTTTCAGTTTGGAGTTGTATAATATGACTTATATTGTACATATCTGTCAACATGCTCAAATATAAGATGAGAACATGTAAATAAAGATTAAACGTAAAGCTCACCCTCTTTCGCTCGTTTCCTAAATTCTCGGATCTTCACGGCTCCTCCTCTGGTTTCATCTGAGATTCATTATCAGCAAAAACAGACAAAAACCAGAAACTGTTAAAGTGAGACATTTATTAAATAAGTGCTTAATGCAGGTATGTTGTGTTGTGATTTACTTTTTTCTTGAAGATATTGTACAAACTTACTGACATACATTTTCTTAATACATTTTTTGTTGTTTTTAATAATTTTTTTACTTTTCTGTGTGTTTTTTCCCACCTTGCTACACTTGGGGTATTCCGGGTCAAAAATGACCTGCCTTTTTAAAATGTCTTGTAAGTCTCTGGTTATGCTAATTTATCACCAAATATTGGATTTAATCTTTTTATCAACTTGTTTTCCTTCAGTTGGCACATGTTTCGTATCTCTTTATGGATCTGATTGATCGTAGGCCTCATTGATCTGAACTTTAAAAAAAAAGTTTATTAAACTCCAAAAAACTCCGATTAATGAGGCCTACGATCAATCTTAATAAAACATTTTTTTCTTTTTAATCATTTTTGGGGGGTTTTGTGCGTTTTTTCTCACCTTGATACACTTTTGGTGTTCCGGGTCAAAAATGACCCGCCTTTTAAAAATGCCTTGTAAATCTCTGGTTATGCTATTTTAAAAAATATAAATCCAATATTTGGTGATAAAATAGCATAACCAGAGATTAACAAGATATTTTTAAAAGGCGGGTCTTTTTTGACCAAATTAGGTAAAGGATTTTAAGTACTGTGGGTGGAAATAAAAAAACAAACAAGTTTGTAATCAAAAAGCTTATTTAACTCATTCTTTATTATACCAGGTTAAAAACTCATTGAGATTAAACTCTCTTAACAAGAGTGCCCTGGCCAAGAAAGCAGCCACAATAACACACATGCATACAAACACACATCAAAACACAATCACAACAGCAATTTACCAAAGGATAAACACACAATCTGTTAAAAGTAACTTAAACTCGTTTAGTGATGGAAGTATAGTCAGCTTTAAGATGTTTTATAAATTATTCCAATCAGAAGAAGCGTTATATTTAAAGCCTGTTTTTCCTAGCTCTGTTCGAACCCGAGGAACTTTAACTTTAAATAACAAAGCTTTAGAACGAAGATTGTAGCAAACATTTGTATGAGAAACGCAGAGAGACAAATAAGATGGAATTAAACCACAAATAGACTTATAAATAAAACAATACCAAGTAAAACTTCGAGTATACAGAGATGGCAACTCAGCTTTATCATATAAACTGCAATGATGCGCTTGATAACTATAGCCAGTAATGAAACGTAAAGCGCTATGATAGACGGTATCAATTTTTTAAATAAGTAACTGGGGTATTCATATAAAGCACATCTCCATAATCACAATAGTGTTAAAAAGATTGGAGATACCAAATATTTCCTTGCACTAAAATAAAAGAAAATCTGTTTCTGAAATAAAAACCCAATTTAAGTTTAAGTTTACAAAGTAGTTTATCAATATGTAGCTTAAAAGTTTATTGACTATCAAATAACATAGCCAGGTACTTACTTACTTACACACACAGACAGACACACACACACAGACACACACAGACAGACACACACAGACAGACACACACAGACAGACAGACAGACACACACACACACACACACAGACAGACACACACACACACACACACACAGACAGACAGACACACACACACACACACACACACACACACACACACACACACACACAGACAGACAGACACACACAGACAGACACACACAGACAGACACACACAGACAGACACACACAGGTACACAAGGTACGCAACACATTTTATGCTTTTTCCTTTGGAAGATATTTGATGGTCTTACCGATGAGTCCGGCTTCCACAGCGTGATCAAAGTAATAAGAGAAGGCGTAGAAGCTGGCGCTGTCCTGCAGCTCGAGAGGCTGTTTGATGAAGCCCTTCACCACCTTCAGCATCTCCTGGTAACACGTCCTGAAGCCCCCCACACCTGAACACATGATGAACATCTGAACACGTGAAGAACACAACACCTGAATACATGAACACCACAACACATGAACACCACAACACATGAACACCACAACACATGAACACCACAACACATGAACACCACAACACATGAACACCACAACACCTGAACACCACAACACATGAACACATGAAGAACACCACAACACCACAAGACATGAACACCACAACACCTGAACACAAACACCACAACACCTGAACACCACAACACCTGAACACCACAACACATGAACACCACAACACATGAACACCACAACACCTGAACACAAACACCACAACACCTGAACACCACAACACCTGAACACCACAACACATGAACACCACAACACCTGAACACCACAACACATGAACACCTGAACACATGAACACATGAACAACACAACACATGAACACAAACACCACAACACCTGAACACCACAACACCTGAACACCACAACACATGAACACCACAACACATGAACACCACAACACCTGAACACCACAACACATGAACACCACAACACATGAACACCACAACACCTGAACACATGAACACCACAACACCACAACACCTGAACACATGAACACATGAACACATGAACAACACAACACATGAACACAAACACCACAACACATGAACACCACAACACCTGAACACCACAACACATGAACACCACAACACATGAACACCACAACACATGAACACCACAACACATGAACACCACAACACCACAACACATGAACACCACAACACCACAACACCTGAACACATGAACACATGAACACATGAACAACACAACACATGAACACAAACACCACAACACATGAACACCACAACACCTGAACACCACAACACATGAACACCACAACACATGAACACCACAACACATGAACACCACAACACATGAACACATGTACACCACAACACATGAACACATGAACACCACAACACATGAACACAAACACCACAACACCTGAACACCACAACACATGAACACCACAACACATGAACACCACAACACATGAACACATGAACATATGAACACCACAACACATGAACACCACAACACATGAACACATGAACACCACAACACATGAACACCACAACACATGAACACATGAACATATGAACACCACAACACATGAACACATGAACACCACAACACATGAACACCACAACACATGAACACATGAACACCACAACACATGAACACCACAACACATGAACACATGAACATATGAACACCACAACACATGAACACATGAACACCACAACACATGAACACCACAACACATGAACACCACAACACATGAACACCACAACACATGAACACCACAACACATGAACACATGAACATATGAACACCACAACACATGAACACATGAACATATGAACACCACAACACATGAACACATGAAGAACAACACAACACATGAACACAAACACCACAACACCTGTCCTGAACACCACAATATGGCGCTCGCTTTGTGTCATTTGATTCCTAACAAAGCTTAAAGACGTGATAACGTGCGTGTGTGATTAACGTCTGCACGTCTGCCCGCCTGCACGTCTTAACGTCTGCCCGCCTGCACGTCTTAACGTCTACACGTCTGCCCGTCTGCCCGTCTGGAGCTATCTCCATTCAGCTTTTTTTTTTTATCCAGCCAATGACGCCGTTTCTGACGCCGCAGGCCATCCATAGTGCGCCGTAATCTGCGGCGCTTCTGTCTGACAAAGACAGCGTAAAAAGCGGCGTTTTGTATAATATTATAATCAGCCCCAGCCTTTTCCTCAAAGTTCAGCCCATTTTATGAAGTAGATGGAAAGACGTAGGCCTATAGATTGTCGATCCGAATGGCGATCCGATTGAGGGTTCTGGTTTTCTATCGTTGGTAGGACTATGTTGTATAGCTACTCATTTCGTTTTCATATAGGGGGGCAAGCATTTTTTTTATTATGATCTGAGAAACAGATTTCTCACCAAAACAATAAGATCCTGTATTATTAGGCCTACTGAAGTAGCTAGACAGTCCATCATACAAACTAGACCACAATCCTTTTGCATAGCCTGCTACATATTGCCTACTTCATAAAAATGAGTAACAAAAACGTTTCAATTCCTCCAACAACACAATGATAAAAACAATACATACCAAATAGCAATTAAATATGAAGCCTACATATGTAGAAGGGCTGCACAATATATCGAAATATCGCAAATGTACTATTTCGCAATATGCATATCGCAACGGCTTGCAATACTCATGAGCAAAAGACAAGAGAAAATCACTCACTGCTCTTGGCTGAATAACTTTTTGTAGCTTTAATAATAATCAGTATAGGCCTATATTTAATTGTGAAAACTAATGTGTTTTTTTATTTTATTTTAATTTTTTACATTTGATTCAGTTTCTGTTGTTAAATATCCCTAATGTAGGATAACCTGAACAAAGCCCGTGGTTTACATTGATGTTAAAATAGTGCTTCTTATTGTAAAACACTCTGATGTTCACTTTATAGAAGTTATAGCGATGTTTTCTTGGCACAAAAAGATTGTGAAACACGTAGGCCTATATGGGTTAGGCTATATAATTTTAAATATAGCCTATTTTAAAGATACAATTTCGCATTTTTCTTCAATATCGTGCAGCCCCAATCTGTAGCATATAGTCATTTATAAATATAATAATGTTTCAACGTTTCGTTTTGTGTAATAAAGCATATTAATTTTCTGACAGGCGGAGGGTGAACCAAGACGCGCTTCCCATTTAAAAACAAGTTTCAAGTTACTTTTCACCGTGACTGTCCGCTCAATATCCGCACTTTGCCAGTTTCACATTTGTTTAAATATTATAATTGGCTTTTGTTATTTTATTTCATTTATGTTGATTATGAACAGTGAACAGCATGAGTAAGAGCAACATCATAGGATGCGAAATATGACGGGAGACACGAAGTGGGTCAGACATGATTTTGACCACTTCATTAAGTTTTGTTTTGTAGAAAGACTTTCTTTAAGTTAATTTCGTTTTGTATCAATTATGCACGAGCATGCATGGGAATAGGCAATAGGATATTTAATAATAATACAAAAAATATATATATAGTAGAGTGGCAGTGGATGGAATTATATTCTGAATTTCTATGTTATAAAAAATCGTTCTAACTTCTAGCAAGCTCATTTAAACCGAGTTGTAAATGCCGAAATGAAAGGAGCTCGGCCAAACAAATATGAAACTACTAAATATAAATATATAAAACCGCCAGTAGATGGCGGCAAGCACTGTTCTATTGACATTACTGGTTAATGTTCAACCTATTCTTTCAAAAACACAAAGAGGCTATATATTTAATATCCACACAACTACTCATTTTAGACAATTGCAATTGTTCTGCTGTGGTGCTGTTTGGAACTATTTTTTTATTGTATGAAATGTCATTAACATATTGTTTATTTACAGGCATTCTGGTTTTCTAATGATTCTTTTTTTAAAAGCTAAAGACTGCTCATTACAGAAACATTAAAAGAAATATTTACAAATGTGTGTTTTACTTGGTATTTTTCTCATAACAGTAAATCTATGAGGAAAAAGATCTATCAGGAAAAATAGATATCTCCAGACTTATGGCAGACGCACGTAGTCACGTTTGTAAACTTAGATCGTTGCAGACGTGCAGACGTGCAGACGGGCAGACGTGCAGACGTTAAGACGTAATCCACACGTTAACTTCTAACGTGACGCCGCCGTGACGTCTGCATAGATCAACAGCTACACGTTATTGACGTGTCTACGTGACGTGAATTTTGCGTGTACGTCTCCATATAAAACAAATGGAGACGTACACGCACGTATACACGTGTGTTATCTGTCGTGCTTGTCAGTCTCGTCGCCGAATGGAACATTTCGAGCGCCATACACAACACATGAACACCACAACACATGAACACCACAACACATGAACACCACAACACCTGAACACATGAACAACAACACAACACATGAACACATGAAGAACAACACATGAACACATAAACACCACAACACGAACACCACAACACATGAATACGAACACCACAACACCTGAACACCACAACACATGAATACGAACACCACAACACATGAATACGAACACCACAACACCTGAACACCACAACACATGAACACCACAACACCTGAACACATGAACACCACAACACATGAACACATGAACACCACAACACATGAACACATGAACACATGAACACCACAACACATGAACACAAACACCACAACACCTGAACACCACAACACATGAACACCACAACACATGAACAACACAACACATGAACACCACAACACATGAACACCACAACACATGAACACCACAACACATGAACACATGAACACCACAACACATGAACACCACAACACATGAACACCACAACACATGAACACCACAACACATGAACACATGAACATATGAACACCACAACACATGAACACATGAACACCACAACACATGAACACATGAACACCACAACACATGAACACCACAACACATGAACACCACAACACATGAACACATGAACATATGAACACCACAACACATGAACACATGAAGAACAACACAACACATGAACACAAACACCACAACACCTGTCCTGAACACCACAACACATGAACACCACAACACATGAACACCACAACACATGAACACATGAACAACAACACAACACATGAACACATGAACAACAACACCTGAACACATGAACACCACAACACATGAACACCACAACACCTGAACACATGAACAACACAACACATGAACACATGAAGAACAACACCTGAACACATAAACACCACAACACGAACACCACAACACATGAATACGAACACCACAACACCTGAACACCACAACACATGAATACGAACACCACAACACCTGAACACCTGAACACCACAACACCTGAACACATGAAGAACAACACCTGAACACATGAACGTCCTCTGAGTGGCGCAATCAGCTAAACCATGCATCTCGAATCCCGAAACATTCTGGTCGTGGGTTCGAGTCCCATGTGGGACGACTTTAAAATTGTGTATAAAGTTGTCATTTCAATTCCTTCCGGCTCTGCTCTGCTGTTGGTGCTTAAATGCTAGCTGTGCTTCATTTACATGTATATTCAATTTGTGCTGTTTGGGGGGTGGTGATGGCGCAGTGGATAAGACACATGCCTTTGGTGTGAGAGACCCGGGTTCGAATCCACTGTGAGACACCAATGTGTCCCTGAGCAAGACACTTAACCCCTAGCTGCTCCAGAGGCGTGCGACCTCTGACATATATAGCAGTTGTAAGTCGCTTTGGATAAAAGCGTCAGCTAAATGAATAAATGTCTATAATTAAATGTCTATGAACACGAACACCACAACACCACAACACATGAACACGAACACCACAACACCTGAACACATGAACACCACAACACATGAACACATGAAGAACAACACAACACCTGAACACCACACCACAACACCTGAAAACCTGAACACCACACCACAACACCTGAACACATGAACACCACAACACATGAACACATGAAGAACAACACAACACATGAACACATGAACACATGAACACCACAACACCTGAACACCACAACACATGAACACCACAACACCTGAACACATGAACACCACAACACATGAACACATGAACACCACAACACATGAACACCACAACACATGAATACGAACACCACAACACCTGAACACATGAACACATGAACACCACAACACATGAACACCACAACACATGAACACCACAAAACACATGAACACCACAACACATGAACACCACAACACATGAACACCACAACACCTGAACACCACAACACCTGAACACATGAACACCACAACACCTGAACACCACAACACCTGAACACATGAACACCTGAACACATGAACACCACAACACATGAACACCACAACACCTGAACACATGAACACATGAACACCACAACACCTGAACACATGAACACCACAACACATGAACACCACAACACCTGAACACCACAACACATGAACACCACAACACATGAATACGAACACCACAACACATGAATACGAACACCACAACACCTGAACACATGAACACCACAACACATGAACACCACAACACCTGAACACATGAACACCACAACACATGAACACCACAACACCTGAACACCACAACACATGAACACCACAACACATGAATACGAACACCACAACACCTGAACACATGAACACCACAACACCTGAACACATGAACACATGAACACCACAACACATGAACACTACAACACCTGAACACATGAACACCACAACACATGAACACCACAACACCTGAACACCACAACACATGAACACCACAACACATGAACACGAACACCACAACACCTGAACACATGAACACCACAACACATGAACACATGAAGAACAACACAACACATGAACACATGAAGAACACATGAACACGAACACCACAACACCTGAACACATCAACACCACAACACATGAACACATGAAGAACAACACAACACATGAACACATGAAGAACAACACATGAACACATGAAGAACAACACCTGAACACATGAAGAACAACACCTGAACACATGAACACATGAAGAACAACACCTGAACACATGAAGAACAACACCTGAACACATGAACACCACAACACATGAACACATGAAGAACAACACCTGAACACATGAACACCACAACACCTGAACACATGAACACCACAACACCTGAACACATGAACACCACAACACATGAACACAACAACACATGAACACCACAACACATGAACACCACAACACCTGAACACCTGAACACATGAACACCACAACACATGAATACGAACACCACAACACCTGGGGCCCGTTTCAATAAAGAGGTTCAACCAACTCTGAGTTAAAACTTGAACTCTGAGTTGACTTACCCTAAGATGGGAAACTCTGAGTTTTCGGTTACAGAACAGCTGAAATGAGTAAGTTCAATCAACTCTAAGTTGACTGACTCTGAGTTAAGCGCGTGCACCACAACTATAAAAAGCCATTATCAATGGAGCGCAGATATTATGAGTCACCATGGTAACAGCGCCAGACAAAAAGAGGTCTGCATATTTCTCACCAGCAGTACGCAAACAATTTTTTTTAACCAACACGGCAGCAGCGGCGATCGAGAGAGTTAGTTTGGGAGAAAATAGTTGCTCGAGTCATTGCGTAAGTTTACATTTTAATTACTGTTATATAGTGTTGGGTGTAATTAGTTTAGTTTTTTAAAGGGATTACTCTTAATTCTTCTGTAATATAAAGTAAAATATGATGTCATTGCATTAAAATACTGCATAGAACAATTCTGTATAAAACAATAGTCGATTTAACATAACATTTTTACAAGGTATATTTTTAATGTAACCTTCACTCTCTACACACTTTGGTCAATTCAAGAATAATTCATGCAATTGTATATTGTTAATTTGAAAGCATTAAAAGGGCAGTTTTGTCTCTTTTTGTATTGTTCAAGTGGTTGAGGTTGATATGGGATTTATAAAGTAATTAGTAATAAGTAGACCAATACTGTAGGGACGCAGATGGTTTCATTAGTCTGTTTCTGACGCGTGCCTTTGTCTTGAATAAAATAAATACTGTCCATACCTTCAGAATAAATTTTGGATAAACCAAATCCATTTATTGTCCATTTGGTATTGCAAACAACAAAAAAGAACGAAAATAAAAACTAAATCAAAATATCTGATTCAAAACATACTGTTAGGCATGAGCACTGTCTTTCACAATCCAACTCTCAACACGGCACGGTCAAAAAGTTTGTTGACCTTCCATCAACGCACCTGTAACTCATTATCACCTTACTTAAATATACTCAAAATACTCATACGCCCTCTAGTGTCACGAACAAAAAATACAATTCAAAATAATGGCTCCAACATACCGGCCCCTGAACTGTTAATGACATGGGGCATAAACAATTCAAAATCATATATTTACATAAGGAGCCATCAAACAAATCATTATACATAGGTACATTTTTTTAAATGTATATATATATCATGCATTTAAACCTTCCCTTTATCACATTTCTAATAAAAGACAAAGTTTTGTTACTGGTCTTACTATTGTGTTTGTTTTGGTTTGAACTCGTACAGATCTAACTAAATCCCTTTTATCTGGGAAAGTCTCTAGTACTCTTCCAAGAGTCCAAGAATTGCGTGGGGCTGTAGAATCTGCAATGAGTACAATATCACCCGGCATAAGATTACGTCTCTCTTTTGTCCATTTTTGCCTTTCTTGTAGCAATGGCAAGTACTCTTTTATCCATCTTTTCCAAAAAAGATCTGAAAGGTATTGTACTTGTTTCCATCTTCTTTTTACATACTGATCTGATTTCTCAAAAAGACCAGGAGGATAGGTTGGGTTTCTCTTCATTGTAAGCAGATGATTGGGGGTAAGTGCTTCAAGATCATTTGGATCTTCGGACACTTTAGTGATGGGTCGATTATTGAGAATTGCCTCAGCTTCACACAGAACAGTGTGTAATCCTTCATCATCCAGCGTTTGTTGATTCAAAACGGAGGACAACACCTTTCTTATCATTCTGATGATGCGTTCCCATGCACCACCATGATGTGAGGCTGTGGGTGCATTAAAACTCCATTTAATTCCTTTGTGTGCTAAAACCTTGGTGATTTTATTTTGATTAAACTCCGCCAGTGCCCTTTTCAATTCTTTTTCTGAGCTAGTAAAATTTGTTCCATTGTCAGACCTCATTTGACATACTTGTCCTCTTCTGCATATGAATCGTCGCAATGCATTTATGCAAGAATTAGTGTCCAATGAGTATGCCACCTCCAAATGGACTGCCCTACTGGCCATGCATGTAAAAATTACGCCATAGCGTTTCACAGAAGTTCGACCTCTTTTTACATCAATTGGGCCAAAGTAATCCACTCCTACATTTGAAAATGGAGGTAGATCTGCAGTTATTCTTTCTTCGGGTAAGTCTGACATTTTTTGCTCACCTAGCTTACCTTTGTTTCGTTTGCAGAAAGTACAGCTTGAAAGTATTTTTCTGGCTGTTGCATTGGCTTGAGTAATCCAGTATTTTTCTCTTAATATAGACAGCATATGATTTCTTCCACTATGGCCACTCTGTACATGAATATGCTTAAGAATCAGCTTGGAAATATGCTGGTCTTTAGATAAAATAACTGGATGTTTCTTTTCTTCAGGCATAGCAGCTTTGCATAACCTGCCACCGATTCTCAGCAATCCATCTTCTAAAATGGGGCTTAACTTGTGAATAGAACTGTCTTTTCTGATTTCAGATCTTCCAGATTTCAGTGATGAAATTTCTACGCTGAATCTTTCCCATTGACAGAACTGGATAATAGCCTTTTCCGCCTCCGCAAGGTCGTCTGAAGACAAGGATTTTCCTCCATATGAAGCTTTGGTTTGTTGCAACCTCTTTTCCAACACATTGGAATCATTTAAAGTTGTCGTCAACTGTTTTCTTCGACGACTTACTTCAAGTAGAACTTTCTTTACTTTCAGCATCCATGCAACTGCAGTCTTGAGTCTTTTCCAATCAGAAAAGTAATTGATCAGCCTATGGGTTGCATTATTGGTGTCTTCAATGTTTACAACATTTGTTGAGAGCTCTTTCTTTAGTTCTGGATCATCATCAACAATGTTTGACTCAATGTTGTCATTTGACCATTTTGAAACTGGTTCTCTTAGAAACTTAGGTCCATTTAACCATCTTTTATTGGTTGTTAGCTGTTGTACAGTCATTCCCCTGGAAGCATCATCTGCAGGGTTTTGTGAAGTATGAATATACCTCCACTGTGTCACATTTGAAGCTTCTCTGATGACAGAAATCCTATTTGCCACGAAGGTACGGAATCTCTTGTTTTCATTTCTTATATACTTCAGGACTGATGTGCTATCAGTCCAAAAACAAGAATTTTCCAGTTGAAGCTGAAGTTCTTCTCGGAGCATTTTGTCAATGCGAATTGCTAGGACTGCAGCGGTCAGCTCCAAACGCGGAATGGTAACTGGTTTTAGAGGTGCCACCCTGGCTTTGCCAAGCAAAAAGGAAACATGAACAGCATTGTTCCAATTCTGTAGCCTCAAGTAGGTCACAGATCCATATCCAGTTCCACTGGCGTCTGAAAAATGGTGTAGTTGGGCACTAACCGGCTGTCCAAAATCACATGGTTTCAAACATCTGTCAGCATTAAAAGTACTTAACTGATCCAAGTCAGAAATCCATTTAACCCACCTTTGTTCAAGAACTTTGGGAATCTCATCATCCCAGTTATAGTTTGTTCTGCACAACTCCTGGAGGATGAGTTTGACTGGAAGTGTCAGTGGTGCAAGATATCCTAAAGGATCATACACTGAACTGATCACTGACAATATTCCACGTCTAGTTGGCATTCTTTCTTTGCAAACAGTTCTGAAATTGAAGGTGTCAGTCTGTACGCACCATTGAAGTCCTAAGGCCCTTTCTACTGGTAGTTGGTCTCGATCCAAGTTGAGCTCAGTTAGATTCTTGGATCTATCCTTTTCTGTAATGGACTGTAAGACCTTACGGCTGTTACTGACCCATTGTGTTAGATGGAAGCCTCCCTTTTGACATAGCGTGGTCAGGTCTTTGACCACCTGGATTGCTTCATACTCTGTAGATAAGCTTCTTAAGCAATCATCCATGTAGAAGTTATTATACACAGTGTCAATTGCCTCTTCTTTTAAGCAGTGTTGATTGTCTTTTGCAGTTCTTCTCAGAGCGAAACACGCACAACTTGGGGATGAAACTGCTCCAAAAATATGAACAGTCATTCGGAAGACAGCAACATCCTGTGTAACATCTCCACCTGGCCACCACAAGAAGCGAAGAAAGTCTTTGCCGCCTTCTGCCACTTTGACCTGGTAAAACATTGCTTTAATATCAGTCATGAAAGCAACAAGTTCTTGTCTGAACCTCAGAAGAAGTCCAATTAAAGAGCTTGTGAGGTTTGGGCCTTGCAGTAGTTGATCGTTTAAAGATGTGCCTTGGTATTTTGCTCCACAGTCAAATACCACACGTAACTTGCCTTTACGAGGGTGGTACACACCATGATGTGGAATGTACCAAACTTTACCGTCAGATCTATCCAATTGATGCTCTGGCACTTTCTCAGCATAGCCTTGGATAACCATATCGTTGACAAAGTCTGTATATTCTTGTTGAAACTTAACATTCTTTTCAAACTTTCTTTTTATCCCCACAAGACGCTGTTTGGCAATGTTAAGATTGTTAGACATTATAACATCTTTGTTTTTGAAAGGCAGTTTCAAACTATAATGTCCATCCTTGAAGCTCACAGATTTCTCCATGATTTCCATGAACTTTACCTCCTCTCTGGACATTTCTTCTTTGTCCTCTGACACTTTTTCATTGAAATCATGCTGGTATTGCTTTTCCAATAGCAACTCCAATGTTTCAACAGAGATCCTGTTTACTCTAGCAGTATGTTGTTCATTTTGATAACTGCCTAGAGAACCATTGACGACCCACCCCAATAGGGTACGTATGGCATAGGGACCATCTCCCTGACTATTTACTACTTCCCACGGTTCGAGTAATTTGGAGGCGTTGGTACCTATCAATAACTCCACTTCAGCCTGAATGTGCGGAATTTGAATACCATCAAGATATGGCCATTTAGTTAGGTCTTCCCGATTTACCATGTTGGCTTGGTTTACGGGCATTTGTTTCTGTGTGTACACTTCTGGCAATTCATAAAATGTATTACCATCAAGACTTGAAATCTCCAAGTTGTTTACCACATAGCTTGAGACTGTTGTTTTGGGACTCATGGTAAGCAAACAAATATTTGTCTTTCGTCCATTCAGGTGCAGCTTCCTCATTAAACTTTCTGAACAAAAGGTAGAGGTACTGCCTGTGTCCAGAAACGCGTAGGTTTGAACAATTTTGTTGCCCCTTGCAGACTTTACTTGGACTGGAAGGATAGGTAAGATACCACTGCTACTCCCGGCCCCAATATGACCACACGTTTGGGCAGATACAAGTGTATTGTTGATAGTTGGTTCTACATTCTGTTCATGGTTTGTGTTGACAGCTTTATCAACTTTGAACTCCTTTAAATGAATGTGAAGAACACTGGGATGTTTCTGGTTGCACACTTTGCAAGTTAAGCGCCTTTTACATTCTTTGCTCATGTGTCCAACATGCAAGCAACCAAAACAGACAGCTTTTTCCTTTATAAAGTTTACCTTTTCCCTATGTTTCTTCTTCTCAAACTCTTTACATTGCTCCAAAGAATGACCTTGTGAACAAAACAAACAAGTGGAGTTACTCTTGAATTGCCTGCTTGGATGTTCAGCATTTACCCTTTGGATTTCACCAACAATGGGTTTGTTAACATTGGTAACATTGGTAGCAAAACTATCCCCTTTTAACTTTGGCTTTGACTGGAATTGTGACTTCCATTTGTAGACATCCTTCGGTTTACCAGTTGTTCTCATCTCTACATGTTGAATAGACCCAAATATTGGATCAGAAATGATTTTAACTTGGTATTCAACGAAGTTGACAACATCACTAAATTGGGCTCTTCTTTTCTGTCTTTCCATGATATCACATGCAGCTGTTCTCCATTTTTCTCTGAGTTTAAATGGAAGCTTTAGAATTACTGCTCTCATGTTTGTTGGCATGTCCAGTTCTTGCATATACTGTAGATCTGCCATAGCATTGCAACACCCACGTAAAAAGAGTGCATAATCTTGAAGAGCTGTGGTATCTTCATACCTGATCATGGGCCATCCAAGCACCTTCTCCATATATGCAGCAGAAACAAAATAATCTTCTCCAAACTGCCGTTTAAGCATAGTTTTAGCTGTATCATAACCTCGTTCCGGTGCCATATTCATACAGCTTCGAACAATTTCTCTTGGGCGCCCTCTTGTGTATCTTTCAAGGAAATACAAGCAATCACCTTTGTTATTCGTTTTTTCCTCCACACAGTGTTTAAAAGCTTTAGTGAACAAACTGAATTGCAATGGATCCCCTTCAAACACTGGAATATCACGTGGTGGTAACTGTTGAGACTTTTGCTGCTGTACTAACAACTCCGTTATTTCTTGATGTTTTTGAAACATACTCTGTGTGAAATCAGACCTTCTATCATCTACTGAAGTGGCTATTCTGGGTCTTGAAGATGCAGGTTGCTGTAAATGAGATGATGTTGGTTGTAAGGTAGCACCTATGCTGCTTTGCAATATAGTCCTTGACTGTCTCTCAACATCTGGCTGAAGAGATGCAGTTGCTTGTTTTGCCTGTTTGTTGACATAGGATTCCATCCCATCTGATGCGATGCTGTTTGCTCGTAGTTCATAAGTCCTGAGCACAGATATCTTTGCATTGGATGCGGCGATTTTTGCATCAATATCTGTTCGTTCCTTACGCTTCTGTAACATTTCCAACTGTTGCTCAATATCATGCTTAGCTTTTAAAGACTCTGCTTGAGCGACAAGAGCGGCTTTTTCTGCTTCAAGTTGAATGCATACCAGTTGCACAGAGGCATTAGATTTGCTGGAGCGCGAACTGTGACGGTTGCTCTTGTGAGAAGTGCGACCACTAACCCGTGTTTCAACATTTGAAATGCTATCCTTGGGTTCAATTTCGCTTGCAGCATGATCACATTCCTCCTGTAGCTTCTCACACCAATTATATACCACAGTGCTGAATTCCACAACCCATATCATTTTTGCTTTGAACCATGTTTCATGCCGGTCTTTCTCTTCATCCGGCAATAAAGCAATCAAAGACTCGTGTGCTGCTTTTGCTTCTTTGCATTGTGTTTCAAACTTTTCAAACATACCTTTTACCTCATTTTCATAAACGCTGAAGCCTTTGCTGTTCGTGTGCTCTGTATTCTCTTCGTTTAGCACGTGCGGGCTTGTAGTCCTTCGAAATCCGCGGCGTTCAATCCCACGCAATAATAATAATCCACAAAAAATAATCCAACAAAACTGTCATGAATGAGCATCATCCGACTTCAGATCCGCTGACTTTTCCTGTAGTCGTCCAATTCGATCTGCTCCAGTCGATGTCGATACAAGGCTCATTCAGGCTCCTTCGGTCAAACTTTTTGACTTAATGTAGGGACGCAGATGGTTTCATTAGTCTGTTTCTGACGCGTGCCTTTGTCTTGAATAAAATAAATACTGTCCATACCTTCAGAATAAATTTCGGATAAACCAAATCCATTTATTGTCCATTTGGTATTGCAAACAACAAAAAAGAACGAAAATAAAAACTAAATCAAAATATCTGATTCAAAACATACTGTTAGGCATGAGCACTGTCTTTCACAATCCAACTCTCAACACGGCACGGTCAAAAAGTTTGTTGACCTTCCATCAGCGCACCTGTAACTCATTATCACCTTACTTAAATATACTCAAAATACTCATACGCCCTCTAGTGTCACGAACAAAAAATACAATTCAAAATAATGGCTCCAACAAATACTTTCTAGAGATAGTAATTATTACATTAATCTAATTACACTGTTGAAGATGTCATTTGTAGTTAGTAATTAATAACTATTTTAGAGTAACTTACCCAACTGTTATCAGAGGTGAAACCGGAAGAACAGTATGTTATTCAACCTAATTTTAATTGCAGGCATTAAAAGAACATGGCAGCAGCTGAAAATGAAATATTAAAACATAATTCAATCAGGTAAGCCTTGAGCATATCATGGATGTAGGGTACCTGACTTTACAAACATTTGACATATTAAATAACTAAATAGCACCCAGTGTTTAGCAGTGCAGCAGCATTTTTGACATAGGTCTAATTAACACAATCAAATATTCATTCTCATTTGACTTCTTCTCAGCCAACAGAAAGAAGGAAGAGGCTCACAAAGATGAAGATGAAGATGCAGATGAAGATGAAGATGCAGAGCAGATGGAGATGAAGATGCAGATGGAGATGCAGAGGAGATGAAGATGAAGATGCAGAGCAGATGGAGATGAAGATGCAGATGGAGATGCAGAGGAGATGGAGATGAAGATCCAGAGGAGATGAAGATGGAGATGAAGATGCAGAGCAGATGGAGATGAAGATGCAGATGAAGATGCAGAGCAGATGGAGATGAAGATGCAGATGAAGATGCAGAGCAGATGGAGATGAAGATGCAGAGCAGATGGAGATGAAGATGCAGATGAAGATGCAGAGCAGATGGAGATGAAGATGGAGATGAAGATGCAGAGCAGATGGAGATGAAGATGCAGATGGAGATGCAGAGGATATGAAGATGAAGATGCAGAGCAGATGGAGATGAAGATGCAGATGGAGATGCAGAGGAGATGCAGATGGAGATTAAGATGCAGAGCAGATGGAGATGAAGATGCAGATGGAGATGCAGAGGAGATGAAGATGAAGATGCAGAGCAGATGGAGATGAAGATGGAGATGAAGATGGAGATGAAGATGCAGAGCAGATGGAGATGAAGATGCAGATGGAGATGCAGAGGAGATGAAGATGAAGATGCAGAGCAGATGGAGATGAAGATGCAGATGGAGATGCAGAGGAGATGGAGATGAAGATGCAGAGCAGATGGAGATGAAGATGCAGAGCAGATGGAGATGAAGATGCAGATGGAGATGCAGAGCAGATGGAGATGAAGATGCAGATGAAGATGCAGAGCAGATGGAGATGAAGATGCAGAGCAGATGGAGATGAAGATGCAGATGGAGATGAAGATGCAGATGAAGATGCAGAGCAGATGGAGATGAAGATGAAGATGCAGAGCAGATGGAGATGAAGATGCAGAGCAGATGGAGATGAAGATGCAGAGGAGATGGAGATGAAGATGCAGAGCAGATGGAGATGAAGATGCAGATGAAGATGCAGATGGAGATGCAGAGCAGATGGAGATGAAGATGCAGAGCAGATGGAGATGAAGATGCAGAGCAGATGTAGATGTAGATGAAGATGAAGATGAAGATGAAGATGAAGATGCAGAGCAGATGGAGATGAAGATGCAGAGCAGATGGAGATGAAGATGCAGATGAAGATGCAGATGGAGATGCAGAGCAGATGGAGATGAAGATGCAGAGCAGATGGAGATGAAGATGCAGAGCAGATGGAGATGAAGATGCAGAGCAGATGTAGATGAAGATGAAGATGCAGAGCAGATGGAGATGAAGATGCAGAGCAGAGGGAGATGAAGATGCAGAGCAGATGCAGATGAAGATGCAGAGCAGATGGAGATGAAGATGCAGAGCAGATGGAGATGAAGATGCAGAGCAGATGGAGATGAAGATGCAGAGCAGATGTAGATGAAGATGAAGATGCAGAGCAGATGGAGATGAAGATGCAGAACAGAGGGAGATGAAGATGCAGAGCAGATGCAGATGAAGATGCAGAGCAGATGGAGATGAAGATGCAGAGCAGATGCAGAGGAGATGGAGATGAAGATGCAGATGGAGATGCAGAGGAGATGGAGATGAAGATGCAGAGCAGATGGAGATGAAGATGCAGATGGAGATGCAGAGGAGATGAAGATGAAGATGCAGAGCAGATGGAGATGAAGATGCAGATGGAGATGCAGAGGAGATGGAGATGAAGATGCAGAGCAGATGGAGATGAAGATGCAGATGGAGATGCAGAGGAGATGAAGATGAAGATGCAGAGCAGATGGAGATGAAGATGCAGATGAAGATGCAGAGGAGATGGAGATGAAGATGCAGAGCAGATGGAGATGAAGATGCAGATGAAGATGCAGAGCAGATGGAGATGAAGATGCAGATGAAGATGAAGATGCAGAGCAGATGGAGATGAAGATGAAGATGCAGGGGAGATGAAGATGCAGAGGAGATGAAGATGCAGATGGAGATGGAGATGAAGATGCAGAGCAGATGGAGATGAAGATGCAGAGCAGATGAGATGAAGATGCAGAGCAGATGGAGATGCAGAGGAGATGAAGATGCAGAGGAGATGAAGATGCAGATGAGATGAAGATGCAGAGGAGATGAAGATGCAGAGGAGATGAAGATGCAGAGGAGATGAAGATGCAGAGCAGATGGAGATGAAGATGCAGATGGAGATGAAGATGCAGAGGAGATGAAGATGCAGAGGAGATGAAGATGCAGAGGAGATGAAGATGCAGAGGAGATGAAGATGCAGAGCAGATGGAGATGAAGATGCAGATGGAGATGAAGATGCAGAGGAGATGAAGATGCAGAGGAGATGAAGATGCAGAGGAGATGAAGATGCAGAGCAGATGAAGATGCAGAGGAGATGAAGATGCAGAGCAGATGGAGATGAAGATGCAGATGGAGATGAAGATGCAGAGGAGATGAAGATGCAGAGCAGATGGAGATGAAGATGCAGAGCAGATGGAGATGAAGATGCAGATGGAGATGAAGATGCAGAGGAGATGAAGATGCAGAGGAGATGAAGATGCAGAGCAGATGGAGATGAAGATGCAGATGGAGATGAAGATGCAGAGCAGATGGAGATGCAGAGGAGATGAAGATGCAGAGGATATGAAGATGCAGAGCAGATGGAGATGAAGATGCAGAGGAGATGAAAATGCAGAGGAGATGAAGATGCAGAGGAGATGAAGATGCAGAGGAGATGAAGATGCAGAGGAGATGAAGATGCAGAGGAGATGAAGATGCAGAGCAGATGGAGATGAAGATGCAGATGGAGATGAAGATGCAGAGGAGATGAAGATGCAGAGCAGATGGAGATGAAGATGCAGAGCAGATGGAGATGCAGAGGAGATGAAGATGCAGAGGAGATGAAGATGCAGAGCAGATGGAGATGAAGATGCAGATGAGATGAAGATGCAGAGGAGATGAAGATGCAGAGGAGATGAAGATGCAGAGGAGATGAAGATGCAGAGCAGATGGAGATGAAGATGCAGATGGAGATGAAGATGCAGAGGAGATCAAGATGCAGAGGAGATGAAGATGCAGAGGAGATGAAGATGCAGAGCAGATGGAGATGCAGAGGAGATGAAGATGCAGAGGAGATGAAGATGCAGAGCAGATGGAGATGAAGATGCAGATGAGATGAAGATGCAGAGGAGATGAAGATGCAGAGGAGATGAAGATGCAGAGGAGATGAAGATGCAGAGCAGATGGAGATGAAGATGCAGATGGAGATGAAGATGCAGATGGAGATGAAGATGCAGATGGAGATGAAGATGCAGAGCAGATGAGATGAAGATGCAGAGCAGATGGAGATGAAGATGCAGATGGAGATGCAGAGCAGATGGAGATGAAGATGCAGATGGAGATGAAGATGCAGATGAAGATGCAGAGCAGATGGAGATGAAGATGCAGAACAGATGGAGATGAAGATGCAGAGCAGATGGAGATGAAGATGAAGATGCAGAGCAGATGGAGATGCAGATGAGATGAAGATGCAGAGGAGATGAAGATGCAGAGGAGATGAAGATGCAGAGGAGATGAAGATGCAGAGGAGATGAAGATGCAGAGGAGATGAAGATGCAGAGGAGATGAAGATGCAGAGGAGATGAAGATGCAGATGGAGATGAAGATGCAGAGGAGATGAAGATGCAGAGCAGATGGAGATGAAGATGCAGAGCAGATGGAGATGCAGAGGAGATGAAGATGCAGAGGAGATGAAGATGCAGAGGAGATGAAGATGCAGAGCAGATGGAGATGAAGATGCAGATGAGATGAAGATGCAGAGGAGATGAAGATGCAGAGGAGATGAAGATGCAGAGGAGATGAAGATGCAGAGCAGATGGAGATGAAGATGCAGATGGAGATGAAGATGCAGAGGAGATGAAGATGCAGAGGAGATGAAGATGCAGAGGAGATGAAGATGCAGAGCAGATGGAGATGCAGAGGAGATGAAGATGCAGAGGAGATGAAGATGCAGAGCAGATGGAGATGCAGAGGAGATGAAGATGCAGAGGAGATGAAGATGCAGAGGAGATGAAGATGCAGAGGAGATGAAGATGCAGAGCAGATGGAGATGAAGATGCAGATGGAGATGAAGATGCAGATGGAGATGAAGATGCAGATGGAGATGAAGATGCAGAGCAGATGAGATGAAGATGCAGAGCAGATGGAGATGAAGATGCAGATGGAGATGCAGAGCAGATGGAGATGAAGATGCAGATGGAGATGAAGATGCAGATGAAGATGCAGAGCAGATGGAGATGAAGATGCAGAGCAGATGGAGATGAAGATGAAGATGCAGAGCAGATGGAGATGAAAATGCAGATGAAGATGCAGAGCAGATGGAGATGAAGATGCAGAGCAGATGGAGATGAAGATGCAGAGCAGATGGAGATGAAGATGAAGATGCAGAGCAGATGGAGATGAAGATGCAGATGAAGATGCAGAGCAGATGGAGATGAAGATGCAGATGGAGATGAAGATGCAGATGGAGATGGAGATGAAGATGCAGATGGAGATGAAGATGCAGATGGAGATGAAGATGCAGATGCAGATGCAGATGGAGATGAAGATGCAGAGCAGATGAGATGAAGATGCAGAGCAGATGGAGATGAAGATGCAGATGGAGATGCAGAGCAGATGGAGATGAAGATGCAGATGGAGATGAAGATGCAGATGAAGATGCAGAGCAGATGGAGATGAAGATGCAGAGCAGATGGAGATGAAGATGCAGAGCAGATGGAGATGAAGATGAAGATGCAGAGCAGATGGAGATGAAGATGCAGATGAAGATGCAGAGCAGATGCAGATGAAGATGCAGAGCAGATGGAGATGAAGATGCAGAGCAGATGGAGATGAAGATGCAGAGCAGATGGAGATGAAGATGCAGAGGAGATGGAGATGAAGATGCAGAGGAGATGGAGATGAAGATGCAGAGCAGATGCAGATGAAGATGAAGATGCAGATGGAGATGAAGATGCAGAGCAGATGGAGATGGAGATGAAGATGCAGAGCAGATGGAGATGAAGATGCAGATGGAGATGAAGATGCAGAGGAGATGAAGATGCAGAGCAGATGGAGATGAAGATGCAGATGGAGATGAAGATGCAGATGCAGATGGAGATGAAGATGCAGAGCAGATGAGATGAAGATGCAGAGCAGATGGAGATGAAGATGCAGATGGAGATGCAGAGCAGATGGAGATGAAGATGCAGAGCAGATGGAGATGAAGATGCAGAGCAGATGGAGATGAAGATGAAGATGCAGAGCAGATGGAGATGAAGATGCAGATGAAGATGCAGAGCAGATGGAGATGAAGATGCAGATGGAGATGCAGATGGAGATGAAGATGCAGAGCAGATGGAGATGAAGATGCAGAGGAGATGGAGATGAAGATGCAGAGGAGATGGAGATGAAGATGCAGAGCAGATGCAGATGAAGATGAAGATGAAGATGAAGATGCAGATGGAGATGAAGATGCAGAGCAGATGGAGATGAAGATGGAGATGCAGAGGAGATGGAGATGAAGATGCAGAGCAGATGGAGATGAAGATGCAGATGGAGATGAAGATGCAGAGCAGATGCAGATGAAGATGAAGATGCAGAGCAGATGGAGATGAAGATGCAGAGCAGATGGAGATGAAGATGCAGAGCAGATGGAGATGAAGATGCAGATGAAGATGCAGAGCAGATGGAGATGAAGATGCAGAGCAGATGGAGATGAAGATGCAGATGGAGATGCAGATGGAGATGAAGATGCAGAGGAGATGAAGATGCAGATGGAGATGAAGATGCAGAGCAGATGGAGATGGAGATGAAGATGCAGAGGAGATGGAGATGAAGATGCAGAGCAGATGGAGATGAAGATGCAGATGGAGATGAAGATGCAGAGCAGATGGAGATTGTTACGTCCCTGTGGTTCCGCGTATGTGTTTTCTTTTGGTTTCTCTTTCTCTGCTATCACCTTCTTAGGTGTGCGTCCTCACTCATCTGCTGTTGGCTGGGAGAGATGTCAATCATCATTACATCGTGACGTCATCTCCTTCCCGCCGCCTATCAAGTTCAACACTCGAGTTTAAAGGGAAGCGGGAGAGGAACGCATGTCGGCTTGCTTTCTTTTCTGTCGCTTTGCTTGCCGCCTTTGTGTTTATTTTCCGTTACAGATATTGTCCTGTTGTTTTTTCTTTCTGCCATGACGGCGTGTTTTGAGATTACCAAGTGTAATGTGTTCTGCCATGACGGCGTGTTTTGAGATTACCAAGTGTAATGTGTTTTGCCATGACGGCGTGTTCTGAGATTGCTAAGAGTAATGTGTTCTGCCATGATGGCGTGTTTTGAGGTTACCAAGAGAAATTCGGACAGGTAATATGTCACGTGACGTACACAAAGCAACACTTAGCAAACTCGATGTATACAAACCCCAGGTAGGGAAGTGAACGCCACCCATGGATGTTTTGTTATTAGTTAGAACAGCTAGAGAGGGCGCTTAGGCGCTGAAGATTACTGTCTTTTCTTTTCTTTTTGTTATTAGTTAGTAAGAGGTTGGGACTAGATAGTCGGAGTTTGTTTTGTTTCTTTCTTTTATTTGGCGTCACTATTTATGTCCTTATTCTCTTGGGTTGTTTATTTTTTTGAACTCTCAATCTGTTTATATTTTGTTTATTTTCTTGGTGTCCACAAATATATTTATCATCATTATTATTATTGTCCATCTTTTGCATTTACACTTCAAGTACAATAAACCGTACTTTATTTTCTTTCATAATACTTTGTTGTGTCGTCTCTTGCCACCTTAAATACACCATCTTCTGGTCACGACCTCAATGTTGCCCCTTTAAAGACCTTTTGTCTAAGGGTGCGTAACATTTAATGGGGGCTCATCCGGGATCTTTAATCCCAAGTTAATTTAGTTGTGATCAGTTGTATGTGTGTATGCTAGTGGTGAGTGACGTTACGTTAGTTTGGCGGCATATTCATGCAGAGTAGTATTTTTGTACTCGTTTGCTGGTTGTGCATCATGGAAATGTTTAGCTTGCAGAAGTTCATTGCCAACCCGTCTTTTGAACAGATTAGTTCATGTAAGAAGCAAGATTTAGTGCTGATAGCTGATCACTATCAGGTTGTTGTGAGTAGACAAGCTCTTAAGAGTGAGATAAAAAGTAAGTTGATACAACGTTTAAAAGAGATCAATGTTCTTCCTATGTCAAATGCCGTGGGTGATGAGGAGGCTAGCGGAGGTGTTGGTGTGAGTGACGTTGCAGTGGCACATCGCAGTTTTGTGGATGATGAGGATAAGCGGAGCGGTAGAGCTGATGCTGAGGCGGAGGTGAGAGCCGAGGCTAAGGCCGGCTTGCCACCGTTTGATCCATTCTCTCCCAGTTCTGTTGATTCGAGAGACGGCGCGCGACTGAAAGTCCGCTTAGCCCGTTTACAATATGAGGCGCAGGAGAAAGCCGAGGCACGTCAAGCTGAGATAAATCTGCGTTTGGAAGTACGCAGGCTTGAAATTGAGGCTGAGACTCAGGTAAAGCTGCGACAGCTCGATCTGGACGCGATGCAGATCACTGCCAGTTCGGCTGCGCAGTTGAATCCAGGTCCGGTCTCTGATGTTCCTCCGCGGTCTGATTCATCCCAGGTAAGATTTGACATAAGTAAGCACATTGTCTTAGTTCCTCAGTTCAGAGAATCAGAGGTGGATTCTTATTTCACTGCATTTGAACGCATAGCTACTTCTCTTCATTGGCCTAAAGACGTCTGGTCTCTGTTATTACAGTGTAAATTGATTGGAAAAGCTCAAGAGGTTTGTTCTACTTTATCTCTAGAAGAAAGTTTAAAATATGACTTTATGAAAGCTTCGATACTTCGTGCTTATGAGTTAGTCCCAGAGGCTTATCGGCAGAAGTTTCGAGGGCATAAAAAAAATTCGGCACAGACATTCGTGGAATTTGCAAGAGACAAAGGAATTTTATTTGACAAGTGGTGCACAGCTAGCAAAGTGAGTGACTTTAATGAGTTAAGAGAACTTGTACTGCTCGAAGAGTTCAAAGGGTGTTTGCCTGATCGTGTTGTGGTCTATCTAAATGAACAGAAGGTAACTTCGTTGTCTCACGCAGCCGTGTTAGCGGATGAATTTGTTTTAACCCACAAAAATGTTTTTTCACTTGCACGTTCAGAGAGGTCACAGCCTGCTCCTGTGCAAACCCAAACGTTTCGTTCTAAAAACAGTCCACCTCGTGCTAGAGAGGATCGAGAATGTTTTTATTGTCACAAACAAGGACATGTGATCGCAGATTGTTTGACGTTAAAACGCAAGCAGCAGCCTAAAAGCGTAGGGTTTGTGAAAACTGTTAAGCCGACTGTTAGTGTGCCTAATGTGAGGAAAATTGATGACAGTTATCAACCTTTTATCTTGAAAGGGTTAATTTCTTTAAACGGAAATTGTGACGACCAGAAAGAAATAAGAATGCTCAGAGACACCGGTGCAATGCAATCTTTTATTGTGGCAGATAGATTACCATTGTCTGAGGACACTTTCTGTGGCTCAAGTGTGATAGTTCAGGGCATTGACATGAGTTGTATAACTGTGCCATTACATCGTATACATTTACAGAGTGAGTTATGTACGGGATTTGTAAGAGTGGCGGTACGTCCTTCTCTTCCTGTTCAGGGCGTTGATTTTATCCTTGGAAATGATCTAGCTGGAGGAAAAATCTTGCCTGTGTTAGAAGTTGTTGCAAAACCAGATGTGTGTAGTCAATCAGATGATGTGTCACATACTTACCCTGAAGTTTTTCCCGCATGCGCTGTCACTCGCGCTCAGTCGCGTAAAGTGGGTGATATGGTGGATTTGTCTGACTCTGTTTTTATCCCTCTTCTTGCTGGTGACGAATCATTGTGCACTGTTACGTCATCAAAAATAGATAAATCACAGTCAGAGAAAATGAGAGAAAATGTGTCTGACGCACCAGAATTGAAAATGTCCGTGTCACGAGAGAAAATTATTTCTGCACAGAAAGAAGATAAATCTCTCATTACTGCTTTTAATTCTGCTGTCTCTCTTGAGGTAGCTAAAAATCAGAAAGTTGCTTATTTTCTTGAGAATGAGTTATTGATGAGAAAGTGGTGTTCTAGCACAAACGATTCAGATTGGAATGTTGTGTATCAGGTGGTCATTCCTTCTCCTTATCGTCAGCATGTGTTATGTTTAGCGCATGATCATCAGCTTGCCGGTCACTTAGGAATTACGAAAACGTATGATAGGATTTTACAGCACTTCTTTTGGCCAGGCTTGAAGAAGGATGTTGCTCAGTACTGCCGTACTTGTCACACATGTCAAACTGTTGGGAAGCCGAACCAGGTGATTCGTCCTGCTCCACTGTTTCCTATACCAGCAATCGGGGAGCCGTTCGAGCATGTGCTCATAGACTGTGTTGGGCCGTTGCCTAAAACAAAATCGGGTAACCAGTTTTTGTTTACCATAATGTGCATGTCTACTAGGTTTCCAGAGGCAATTCCACTGAGAAAAATCACCGCACCCGTTATTGTCAAAGCATTAGTGAAGTTCTTTTCCACTTTCGGTCTTCCGAAAATAGTACAAAGCGATCAGGGCACAAATTTTTTATCAAGACTTTTTAAACAAGTGCTGGAGTCTTTAGAAATTTCTCACCGAGTTTCAAGTGCGTACCATCCACAAAGCCAGGGCGCACTTGAACGCTTTCACCAGACACTTAAGTCGATGCTTAAGAAGTACTGCATGGACACTGCTAAAGACTGGGATGAGGGGGTTCCCTTAGTATTATTCGCGGTAAGAGAGACTGTACAAGAATCTCTTGGTTTCAGTCCAGCCGAACTTGTATTCGGACATCAGATGAGAGGACCTTTGAAAGTTTTTAAAGAACACATTTTGACCACTGTTTCAAGTCCTCACACGAATGTACTGGATTATGTGAGTAAGTTTCGAGATCGTTTGCATACTGCTTGGTCACTAGCTAAAGAATCTCTAGGAAATGCTCAGAAAAGCATGAAGCGCAAGTATGATCAGAGAGCAGTTGCGCGTTCGTTTTCAGCCGGTGATAAAGTGTTGGTGCTTTTACCTGTTCCAGGATCATCTTTGTCCGCCCGTTTCTTTGGTCCTTATGTGGTGAAACAGAAAATGAGTGAAACTGACTATGTGCTTTACACACCTGACAGAAAACGTCAAACCCGAGTTTGTCACATAAACATGCTAAAAGCTTACCATGACAGGGAGATGCCTGAGGTGAAAACTTCAGAGGAGACTGCAGGGCCCGCTGTCTCATCTGTCGCATTAGCCGTGGATCTGTTAAAACCTGTTGATATCTCGGGGGCTGACGAGGATGGGGTCGTGCTTCGCAATGCTCCTCAGCAGTGTGCAAGGTTAGCTAATTCCGAGATTTTAAAAGATCTTCACTCGTATCTGAATCATTTAACTCCTGACCAGAGAACTGACATTGTTAAAATAATATCTGATTTTAACTGTCTGTTTAGTGATGTTCCTAAACAAACAAATGTTTTACAACATGATATTGTTGTAAATGATGCTCGTCCTATTAAGCAACATGCTTATCGCATAAATGCAGTCAAGAAATCTGTTATGCGTCAAGAAGTGAGTTATCTGCTTGAGAATAATTTAGCCAGGCCTAGTTGCAGTCCCTGGAGTTCTCCGTGTCTTCTCGTTCCTAAACCTGACGGCACGTATAGATTTTGTACGGATTTCCGTAAAGTGAACGCCGTAACGGTGCCAGACAGTTATCCGTTACCGCGAATGGAAGACTGTATTGATAATCTTGGGTCTGCTCGCTTTGTTACAAAGCTGGATATGCTGAAAGGGTACTGGCAGGTACCACTTACTCCACAAGCGTCAGATATCTCAGCATTTGTAACACCAGACAAGTTCCTCCAATACACAGCGATGGCTTTCGGACTCAGAAACGCTCCAGCCACCTTTCAGCGTCTTGTAAATATCGTCTTAGCTGATGTACCGAATTGCAATGCGTATCTTGATGATTTAGTTTTATATTCAGTGACTTGGAAGGAACATGTGTGCTTGTTGAGAACTGTGTTCGAACGTCTACGTGCAGCTAACTTAACTCTCAACTTGGCAAAGTGTGAGTTTGGTCGAGCGACTGTCACTTATCTGGGTAAAGAGGTTGGACAAGGCCAGGTACGACCAGTGGAGGCTAAGGTTACCGCTATTGCAGATTTTCCAGTCCCTACCACTCGACGACAGTTGCGAAGATTTCTAGGTATGGCTGGTTATTACCGCAGTTTCTGTAAAAACTTCTCAACCGTTGTTACTCCTCTCACCTCGTTGCTTAGTCCATCTAAACTTTTTAAATGGTCTGTGGAGTGTCAGAATGCTTTTGATTGTGTCAAAATGCTTTTATGTAATGCACCTGTTCTCGTTGCACCTGATTGTACGCATACTTTCAAGCTTGAGGTCGATGCTAGTGCTGTTGGAGCAGGAGCTGTTCTTCTTCAGGAGGATACCCATGGTATAGATCATCCTGTGAGTTATTATTCCCGTAAGTTTAATAAACATCAGCTTAACTATTCTACCATTGAAAAAGAAGCACTTGCTCTCTTGCTTGCTCTCCAGCATTTCGAAGTTTACCTCGGTTCCAGTAGTCTTCCTATCACAGTCTTCACCGATCATAACCCTCTAGTGTTTTTATCCAGGATGTACAATCAAAACCAGCGTTTGATGCGCTGGGCTCTAGTACTCCAGAATTATAATTTGGAGATCAAGCACAAAAAGGGTGTTGATAATGTTTTGGCTGACGCTCTTTCGAGAGTGTAAAAATATTGTCTGTTTTAACTTGTTTTTCACAAACAGGTTTGCTCTTAAGGGTGGGAGTGTTACGTCCCTGTGGTTCCGCGTATGTGTTTTCTTTTGGTTTCTCTTTCTCTGCTATCACCTTCTTAGGTGTGCGTCCTCACTCATCTGCTGTTGGCTGGGAGAGATGTCAATCATCATTACATCGTGACGTCATCTCCTTCCCGCCGCCTATCAAGTTCAACACTCGAGTTTAAAGGGAAGCGGGAGAGGAACGCATGTCGGCTTGCTTTCTTTTCTGTCGCTTTGCTTGCCGCCTTTGTGTTTATTTTCCGTTACAGATATTGTCCTGTTGTTTTTTCTTTCTGCCATGACGGCGTGTTTTGAGATTACCAAGTGTAATGTGTTCTGCCATGACGGCGTGTTTTGAGATTACCAAGTGTAATGTGTTTTGCCATGACGGCGTGTTCTGAGATTGCTAAGAGTAATGTGTTCTGCCATGATGGCGTGTTTTGAGGTTACCAAGAGAAATTCGGACAGGTAATATGTCACGTGACGTACACAAAGCAACACTTAGCAAACTCGATGTATACAAACCCCAGGTAGGGAAGTGAACGCCACCCATGGATGTTTTGTTATTAGTTAGAACAGCTAGAGAGGGCGCTTAGGCGCTGAAGATTACTGTCTTTTCTTTTCTTTTTGTTATTAGTTAGTAAGAGGTTGGGACTAGATAGTCGGAGTTTGTTTTGTTTCTTTCTTTTATTTGGCGTCACTATTTATGTCCTTATTCTCTTGGGTTGTTTATTTTTTTGAACTCTCAATCTGTTTATATTTTGTTTATTTTCTTGGTGTCCACAAATATATTTATCATCATTATTATTATTGTCCATCTTTTGCATTTACACTTCAAGTACAATAAACCGTACTTTATTTTCTTTCATAATACTTTGTTGTGTCGTCTCTTGCCACCTTAAATACACCATCTTCTGGTCACGACCTCAATGTTGCCCCTTTAAAGACCTTTTGTCTAAGGGTGCGTAACAGAGATGAAGATGCAGAGCAGATGGAGATGAAGATGCAGATGGAGATGCAGATGGAGATGAAGATGCAGAGCAGATGGAGATAAAGATGCAGAGCAGATGGAGATGAAGATGCAGAGCAGATGGAGATGAAGATGAAGATGCAGAGCAGATGGAGATGAAGATGCAGATGAAGATGCAGAGCAGATGGAGATGCAGATGGAGATGAAGATGCAGAGCAGATGGAGATGAAGATGCAGAGCAGATGGAGATGAAGATGCAGAGGAGATGGAGATGAAGATGCAGAGCAGATGGAGATGAAGATGCAGAGCAGATGCAGATGAAGATGAAGATGCAGAGCAGATGGAGATGAAGATGCAGAGCAGATGGAGATGAAGATGCAGAGCAGATGCAGATGAAGATGAAGATGCAGATGAAGATGCAGAGCAGATGGAGATGAAGATGAAGATGCAGAGCAGATGGAGATGAAGATGCAGAGCAGATGCAGATGAAGATGCAGAGCAGATGGAGATGAAGATGCAGAGCAGATGGAGATGAAGATGCAGAGGAGATGGAGATGAAGATGCAGAGCAGATGCAGATGAAGATGAAGATGCAGAGCAGATGGAGATGAAGATGCAGAGGAGATGGAGATGAAGATGAAGAGCAGATGGAGATGAAGATGCAGATGGAGATGAAGATGCAGATGGAGATGCAGAGCAGATGGAGATGAAGATGAAGATGCAGAGCAGATGGAGATGAAGATGCAGATGAAGATGCAGAGCAGATGGAGATGAAGATGCAGATGAAGATGCAGAGCAGATGGAGATGAAGATGCAGATGAAGATGCAGAGCAGATGGAGATGAAGATGCAGATGAAGATGCAGAGCAGATGGAGATGAAGATGCAGATGAAGATGCAGAGCAGATGGAGATGAAGATGCAGATGGAGATGCAGAGCAGATGGAGATGAAGATGCAGATGAAGATGCAGAGCAGATGGAGATGAAGATGCAGATGGAGATGCAGAGCAGATGGAGATGAAGATGAAGATGCAGATGAAGATGCAGAGCAGATGGAGATGCAGAGCAGATGGAGATGAAGATGAAGAGCAGATGGAGATGAAGATGCAGATGGAGATGAAGATGCAGATGGAGATGCAGAGGAGATGGAGATGAAGATCCAGAGGAGATGAAGATGAAGATGCAGAGGAGATGGATATGCAGATGGCCCTGAGCCTGAATGCTGGAAGGCCAATGGCTGAGGGACTTCATCAGAGCCAGTGACTCCCGTCCCGAAGATTCAATTGCCTTCATAAAATGTATAAGAGGTCTACATATGTATTATTTTTTTAGGCTGTTTTTGATATTTCCATATATTTTACTTTGGGTTGGGTTTTTTGTTGCTCCAAACCGATTCTTATGGTAATATCTGTCTTTTGGAGCCTCCTGTCCCAACAGAACCCCAGACAGTTGTAAGTAGCCTACTCAATACACCAGAAATTATGACAAATAGTATTATAAAATGTGCTCAATCAAATGCTCATCTTCACAGGACGATGGGGATGAAGAAACAGTTTCTGCTGCCACAGAGAGGCCTACTAGGAAATGTTAATATTGTCTACACAACAAACAATCTACACATTCAGATTTCTTCACATTATTTATGTAGAGTAGCCTATAGAATCTAAGTTTAATTCTAAGTATAAACGGATATTCTTATCTCTCCCCCTGTCCCCAGAGTGTGG
>NW_026606896.1:547500-625000 GCF_029890125.1 Rhinichthys klamathensis goyatoka
TTCACACACACCGAGACCTCGCCTGTAACGCCACTCAGACACTTCACACACACCGAGACCTCGCCTGTAACGCCACTCAGACACTTCACACACACCGAGACCTCACCTGTAACGCCACTCAGACACTTCACACACACCGAGACCTCGCCTGTAACGCCACTCAGACACTTCACACACACCGAGACCTCGTCTGTAACGCCATTCAGACACTTCACACACACCGAGA
This sequence comes from Rhinichthys klamathensis goyatoka, assembly GCF_029890125.1. Taxonomy (NCBI): domain Eukaryota; kingdom Metazoa; phylum Chordata; class Actinopteri; order Cypriniformes; family Leuciscidae; genus Rhinichthys; species Rhinichthys klamathensis. The sequence continues at coordinate 547,727 of NW_026606896.1, forward strand.
CCTCGTCTGTAACGCCACTCAGACACTTCACACACACCCAGATCTCGTCTGTAACGCCACTCAGACACTTCACACACACCGAGACCTCGTCTGTAACGCCATTCAGACACTTCACACACACCGAGACCTCGTCTGTAACGCCACTCAGACACTTCACACACACCCAGATCTCGTCTGTAACGCCACTCAGACACTTCACACACACCGAGACCTCGTCTGTAACGCCACTCAGACACTTCACACACACCGAGACCTCGCCTGTAACGCCACTCAGACACTTCACACACACCGAGACCTCGTCTGTAACGCCATTCAGACACTTCACACACACCGAGACCTCGCCTGTAACGCCACTCAGACACTTCACACACACCCAGATCTCGTCTGTAACGCCACTCAGACACTTCACACACACCCAGATCTCGTCTGTAACGCCACTCAGACACTTCACACACACCGAGACCTCGTCTGTAACGCCATTCAGACACTTCACACACACCGAGACCTCGTCTGTAACGCCACTCAGACACTTCACACACACCCAGATCTCGTCTGTAACGCCACTCAGACACTTCACACACACCGAGACCTCGCCTGTAACGCCACTCAGACACTTCACACACACCGAGACCTCGTCTGTAGCGCCACTCAGACACTTCACACACACCCAGATCTCGTCTGTAACGCCACTCAGACACTTCACACACACCGAGACCTCGTCTGTAACGCCATTCAGACACTTCACACACACCGAGACCTCGTCTGTAACGCCACTCAGACACTTCACACACACCCAGATCTCGTCTGTAACGCCACTCAGACACTTCACACACACCGAGACCTCACCTGTAACGCCACTCAGACACTTCACACACACCGAGACCTCGTCTGTAACGCCACTCAGACACTTCACACACACCGAGACCTCGCCTGTAACGCCACTCAGACACTTCACACACACCGAGACCTCGTCTGTAACGCCACTCAGACACTTCACACACACCGAGACCTCGTCTGTAACGCCACTCAGACACTTCACACACACCGAGACCTCGTCTGTAACGCCACTCAGACACTTCACACACACCGAGACCTCGTCTGTAACGCCACTCAGACACTTCACACACACCGAGACCTCACCTGTAACGCCACTCAGACACTTCACACACACCGAGACCTCGTCTGTACCGCCACTCAGACACTTCACACACACCGAGACCTCGTCTGTAACGCCACTCAGACACTTCACACACACCGAGACCTCGTCTGTAACGCCACTCAGACACTTCACACACACCGAGACCTCGTCTGTAACGCCACTCAGACACTTCACACACACCGAGACCTCGTATGTAACGCCACTCAGACACTTCACACACACCGAGACCTCGTCTGTAACGCCACTCAGACACTTCACACACACCGAGACCTCGTCTGTAACACCACTCAGACACTTCACACACACTGAGATCTCGTCTGTAACGCCACTCAGACACTTCACACACACCGAGACCTCGTCTGTAACGCCACTCAGACACTTCACACACACCGAGACCTCGTCTGTACCGCCACTCAGACACTTCACACACACCGAGATCTCGTCTGTAACGCCACTCAGACACTTCACACACACCGAGACCTCGTCTGTAACGCCACTCAGACACTTCACACACACCCAGATCTCGTCTGTAACGCCACTCAGACACTTCACACACACCGAGACCTCGTCTGTAACACCACTCAGACACTTCACACACACCGAGATCTCGTCTGTAACGCCACTCAGACACTTCACACACACCGAGACCTCGTCTGTACCGCCACTCAGACACTTCACACACACCGAGACCTCGCCTGTAACGCCACTCAGACACTTCACACACACCGAGACCTCACCTGTAACGCCACTCAGACACTTCACACACACCGAGACCTCACCTGTAACGCCACTCAGACACTTCACACACACCGAGACCTCGTCTGTACCGCCACTCAGACACTTCACACACACCGAGATCTCGTCTGTAACGCCACTAAGACACTTCACACACACCGAGACCTCGTGTGTAACGCCACTCAGACACTTCACACACACCCAGATCTCGTCTGTAACGCCACTCAGACACTTCACACACACCGAGACCTCACCTGTAACGCCACTCAGACACTTCACACACACCGAGACCTCGTCTGTAACGCCACTCAGACACTTCACACACACCGAGACCTCGCCTGTAACGCCACTCAGACACTTCACACACACCGAGACCTCGTCTGTAACGCCATTCAGACACTTCACACACACCGAGACCTCGTCTGTAACGCCACTCAGACACTTCACACACACCCAGATCTCGTCTGTAACGCCACTCAGACACTTCACACACACCGAGACCTCGTCTGTAACGCCATTCAGACACTTCACACACACCGAGACCTCGTCTGTAACGCCACTCAGACACTTCACACACACCCAGATCTCGTCTGTAACGCCACTCAGACACTTCACACACACCGAGACCTCGTCTGTAACGCCACTCAGACACTTCACACACACCGAGACCTCGCCTGTAACGCCACTCAGACACTTCACACACACCGAGACCTCGTCTGTAACGCCATTCAGACACTTCACACACACCGAGACCTCGCCTGTAACGCCACTCAGACACTTCACACACACCCAGATCTCGTCTGTAACGCCACTCAGACACTTCACACACACCGAGACCTCGTCTGTAACGCCATTCAGACACTTCACACACACCGAGACCTCGTCTGTAACGCCACTCAGACACTTCACACACACCCAGATCTCGTCTGTAACGCCACTCAGACACTTCACACACACCGAGACCTCGCCTGTAACGCCACTCAGACACTTCACACACACCGAGACCTCGTCTGTAGCGCCACTCAGACACTTCACACACACCGAGACCTCGTCTGTAACGCCACTCAGACACTTCACACACACCGAGACCTCGTCTGTAACGCCACTCAGACACTTCACACACACCGAGACCTCGCCTGTAACGCCACTCAGACACTTCACACACACCGAGACCTCGTCTGTAACGCCACTCAGACACTTCACACACACCGAGACCTCGTCTGTAACGCCACTCAGACACTTCACACACACCGAGACCTCGTCTGTAACGCCACTCAGACACTTCACACACACCGAGACCTCGTCTGTAACGCCACTCAGACACTTCACACACACACACAGATCTCGTCTGTAACGCCACTCAGACACTTCACACACACCGAGACCTCGTCTGTAACGCCACTCAGACACTTCACACACACCGAGATAATTGTGATGATTATGGCTTACAGCTTATGAAAACCCCAAATTGTGAAAAGGTTTTCATAAGCTGTAAGCCATAATCATCAAAATTATGACAAATAAAGGCTTGAAATATCTCACTTTGCATGTAATGAGTCTATATAATATATTAGTTTCACCTTTTAAGTTGAATTACTGAAATAAATGAACTTGTGCACGATATTCTAGTTTTTCGAGTGTCACCTGTATCTCTGAATATAAATGTCTGTTTACATCTGAACAGAGTTTGGCTTTGAGTGAATGAGCGTGTGAACTTGATCAGGCCTAGATGTAAAATAACAGTAAGGTAATAACTGAAAAAACAATTGGTCATTGAAGTAAAACAGCATTAAATGTTGAGAGAGATTCATAAGCTTATATCCAGCATTACCTCCAGACACACACTCACCGGTCAGAAAGTTGACTGTGATCCAGGCCAGAATCCCTGAGAACAACACACACACACACACACACTTCTTTATAACACACAACACACACACTCGTCTTATAACACACACACTCATTCTGTACTGCATTTCTTGTATTGTTTCTTCACTTAAATTACACTCAAGGAAGTTATAAAACTAACTTTATAAATACACAAATGGTGTCTGTCATAAAAATCAAACATACACATTTTTTTGTGCTAACGTTTTATGAACATTATTAAAGACCAGATAACTTTAAATGAATGTTCTATTAACGTTACTAGAAGAACGTTTGATCATAACCAGAGAACGTTCCCCTGATATCTGGGCTAATGCTCCTTTATTCTGGTTCTGCCATAAAATAAAAGCTGGACGTGATCTTGACAGTGTCTTACAAATTAATCAGGCAACATAGTGTCGGCCCAGATCCGGCCCGCATCCGGCACACACAGATTCCACACGGCCCAGATCCGGCCCGCATCCGGCACACACAGATTCCACACGGCCCGGATGTGGGCCGGATCCGGCACACACAGATTCCACACGGCCCAGATCCGGGCCGCATCCGGTACACACAGATTCCACACGGCCCGGATGTGGGGCGGATCTGGCACACACAGATTCCACACGGCCCGGATGTGGGCCGGATCCGGCACACAGAGATTCCACACGGCCCGGATGTGGGCCAGATCTGACACACACAGATTCCACATGGCCCAGATCCGGCCCGCATCCGGCACACACAGATTCCACACGGCACGGATGTGGGCCGGATCCGGCACACACAGATTCCACACGGCCCAGATCCGGCCCGCATCCGGCACACACAGATTCCACACGGCACGGATCCGGCACACACAGATTCCACACGGCCCAGATCCGGCCCGCATCCGGCACACACAGATTCCACACGGCACGGATGTGGCCCGCATCCGGCACACACAGATTCCACACGGCACGGATCCGGCCCGTATCCGGCACACACAGATTCCACACGGCCCAGATCCGGCCCGCATCCGGCACACACAGATTCCACACTGCCCAGATCCGGCCCGCATCCGGCACACACAGATTCCACACGGCACGGATGTGGCCCGCATCCGGCACACACAGATTCCACACGGCACGGATCCGGCCCGTATCCGGCACACACAGATTCCACACGGCCCAGATCCGGCCCGCATCCGGCACACACAGATTCCACACGGCCCAGATCCGGCCCGCATCCGGCACACACAGATTCCACACGGCCCAGATCCGGCCTGCATCCGGCACACACAGATTCCACACGGCCCAGATCCGGCCCGCATCCGGCACACACAGATTCCACACGGCCCAGATCCGGCACACACAGATTCCACACGGCCCAGATCCGGCCCGCATCCGGCACACACAGATTCCACACGGCCCAGATCCGGCACACACAGATTCCACACGGCCCAGATCCGGCCCGCATCCGGCACACACAGATTCCACACGGCACGGATCCGGCACACACAGATTCCACACGGCCCAGATCCGGCCCGCATCCGGCACACACAGATTCCACACGGCACGGATGTGGCCCGCATCCGGCACACACAGATTCCACACGGCACGGATCCGGCCCGCATCCGGCACACACAGATTCCACACGGCCCAGATCCGGCCCGCATCCGGCACACACAGATTCCACACGGCCCAGATCCGGCCCGCATCCGGCACACACAGATTCCACACGGCCCAGATCCGGCCCGCATCCGGCACACACAGATTCCACACGGCCCAGATCCGGCCCGCATCCGGCACACACAGATTCCACACGGCCCAGATCCGGCCCGCATCCGGCACACACAGATTCCACACGGCCCAGAACCGGCCCGCATCCGGCACACACAGATTCCACACGGCCCAGATCCGGCCCGCATCCGGCACACACAGATTCCACACGGCCCAGATCCGGCCCGCATCCGGCACACACAGATTCCACACGGCCCAGATCCGGCCCGCATCCGGCACACACAGATTCCACACGGCCCAGATCCGGCACACACAGATTCCACACGGCCCCGATGTGGGCCGGATCCGGGCGGACACGATGTTGCCGTCTGGGATATTTCTACAGGTGTGCATGTTGTTGTGTGAGGACAAACCTTCATTCGTCCCGGTCATGATACTGACACTGTCAGCGGGAACGTAGAACGGAGACTCGTCGAAGACGTCTCGGACCTGGAGACACACACAGACAGATCAGTGTTTTATTGGATTCAAATTAGTATTAAAATCAGCATAAATTTGCAGTACAATAAAATAGAACCAATATTTTACAATTTAAATTACAAAAATTACCAATTAAATTACATGTTGTGTGAGCTGTGTGTTGTGTGTTGTGTGTGTGTGTGCGCGTGTGTGTTCTGTTGTGTGAGCTGTGTGTTGTGTGTGCGTGCGCGTGTGTGTGCGTGTTGTGTGAGCTGTGTGTATGTGTGTGTGTGTGTGTGTGTGTGTGCGTGTGTGTGTGGTGTGGTGTGTGTGTGTGTGGTGTGCTGTGTGCTGTGTGTGAGTGTGTGGTGTGGTGTGGTGTGCTGTGTGTGGTGTGGTGTGGTGTGTGTGAGTGTGTGAGTGTGTGAGTGTGTGGTGTGCTGTGTGCTGTGGTGTGCTGTGTGTGCTGTGTGTGTGTGTGTGTGTGTGTGTGTGTGTGTGTGTGTGTGTGTGTGTGTGAGTGTGTGGTGTGGTGTGGTGTGCTGTGTGTGTGTGTGTGTGTGAGTGTGTGAGTGTGTGGTGTGGTGTGCTGTGTGTGTGTGTGAGTGTGTGGTGTGGTGTGCTGTGTGTGTGTGTGTGTGGTGTGGTGTGTGTGTATGTGTGTGTGTGGTGTGGTGTGTGTGTGTGTATGTGTGTGTGCTGTGTGTGAGTGTGTGGTGTGGTGTGCTGTGTGCTGTGTGTGAGTGTGTGGTGTGGTGTGCTGTGTGCTGTGTGCTGTGTGTGAGTGTGTGGTGTGGTGTGGTGTGTGTGTGTGTGTGAGTGTGTGGTGTGTGAGTGTGTGTGCTGTGTGTGAGTGTGTGGTGTGGTGTGTGTGTGTGTGAGTGTGTTGTGTGTGAGTGTGTGTGCTGTGTGTGAGTGTGTGGTGTGGTGTGCTGTGTGTGTGTGTGTGGTGTGGTGTGGTGTGTGTGTGTGTGTGTGTGTGTGAGAGTGTGTGAGTGTGTGGTGTGTGAGTGTGTGTGCTGTGTGTGAGTGTGTGGTGTGGTGTGCTGTGTGTGTGTGTGTGGTGTGGTGTGGTGTGGTGTGTGTGTGTGTGTGTGTGTGGTGTGGTGTGCTATGTGTGTGTGTGTGGTGTGGTGTGGTGTGGTGTGTGTGTGTGTGTGTGTGTGTGTGTGTGTGTGTGTGAGTGTGTGAGTGTGTGGTGTGCTGTGTGCTGTGTGTGTGTGTGTGAGTGTGTGAGTGTGTGGTGTGGTGTGCTGTGTGTGTGTGTGTGGTGTGGTGTGGTGTGTGTGTGTGAGTGTGTGGTGTGCTGTGTGCTGTGTGCTGTGTGCTGTGTGCTGTGTGTGAGTGTGTGGTGTGGTGTGCTGTGTGTGTGTGTGTGTGTGGTGTGGTGTGGTGTGTTAGTGTGTGTGGTGTGGTGTGCTGTGTGTGTGTGTGCTGTACCTGCTCCAGGAGTGCGTGGGCTTTATGGGCCGGCATCAGTCTCAGTCCAGCGGTGGCTCTGAACATCACAGGCGTCCTCTTCCACTCCAGCGCAGGGACCGTCCGCTTGGCCACTCGCAGGAGCAGCGCCACCGTGTGTCCGGCCTGGGGACAGCAGCCGCACTCAGCCTCGGGGACGCATTACTCCAGTTACATTATCAGATTACATTTTCAAGTAACACTAGTTACTTTTTCCCATTTATTGACTGACAGCTCTCCTGTCCCCATGTTGAGAGAAATAAAGTGAGGCGGGGTGTGTGTGTGTGTGTGTGTGTGTGTGTGTGTGTGTGTGTGTGTAAACATGATGGTTATTGTAGTTCTACACTAAACGTGAACTTGCATTTACTCGTCTCACTTACACGAAAACATTCAGTATTCCTCAAAATGAATAAAAACACTAAAATGCAATTTTAGAATTTTACCCAAAATAATTATAATAAAGTATATTTGTGTAATTTAATATAGTTAATGTATTTAACCTCACTTTATTAACCAATGTCTTTGCTGCTGACCTTCAATGATCTTATTCTACCATACTGTACTCTACCTCTACTGTACTCTACCTCTACTGTACTCTACCTCTACTGTACTCTACTGTACTCTACCTCTACTGTACTCTACCTCTACTGTACTCTACCTCTACTGTACTCTGCTGTCCTCTACGGTACTCTACCTCTACTGTACTCTACTGTACTCTACCTCTACTGTACTCTACCTCTACTGTACTCTACCTCTACTGTACTCTACCTCTACTGTACTCTACCTCTACTGTACCTCTACTGTACTCTACTGTACTCTACCTCTACTGTACTCTACTGTACTCTACTGGACTCTACTGTCCTCTACTGTCCTCTACCTCTACTGTACTCTACTGTACTCTACCTCTACTGTACTCTGCTGTCCTCTACTGTACTCTACCTCTACTGCACTCTACTGTACTCTACCTCTACTGTACTCTGCTGTACTGTACTCTACTGTACTCTACCTCTACTGTACTCTACTGTATTCTACCTCTACTGTACTCTGCTGTACTCTAATGTTCTCCACCTCTACTGTACACTACTGTACTCTACTGTTCTCCACCTCTACTGTACTCTACTGTTCTCCACCTCTACTGTACTCTACTGTACTCTACTGTACTCTACTGTTCTCCACCTCTACTGTACTCTACTGTTCTCCACCTCTACTGTGCTCTACTGTACTCTACTGTACTCTACTGTACTCTACTGTACTCTACTGTACTCTACTGTACTCTACTGTACTCTACTGTACTCTACTGTACTCCACTGTTCTCCACCTCTACTGTACACTACTGTACTCTACTGTTCTCCACCTCTACTGTACTCTACCTCTACTGTACTCTACTGTACTCCGCCTCTACTGTACTCCGCCTCTACTGTACTCCGCCTCTACTGTACTCTACTGTATTATCCTCTACTGTACTCTGCCTCTACTGTACTCTACTGTACTCCGCCTCTACTGTACTCTGCTGTGTTATCCTCTACTGTATTATCCTCTACTGTACTCTACCTCTACTCTACTGTAGTCTAACTCGCTCTACCAGACTCTACTGTACTCTGCTGCACTCTACTTTACACTGATGTACTCTACTGTACTCTACCTCTACTGTACTCTACCTCTACTGTACTCTACCTCTACTGTACTCTACCCCTACTGTGCTCTACTGTACTCTACCTCACTCTATCGTACTCTGCCTCTACTGTACTCTACTCTACCTCTACTGTACTCTACTGTACTCTACTCTACCTCTACTGTACTCTACTGTACTCTACCCCTGCTGTACTCTACTGTACTCTGCCTCACTCTATCGTACTCTGTCTCTACTGTACTCTACTGTACTCTACCTCTACTGTACTCTACCCCTACTGTACTCTACTGCACTCTACCTCACTCTATCGTACTCTGCCTCTACTGTACTCTACTGTACTCTAATGTACTCTACCTCTACTGTACTCTACCCCATACTGTACTCTACCTCACTCTACCTCACTCTGCCTCTGCTGCACTCTGCTGTACTCTGCTGTACTCTGCTGTACTCTACCTCACTCTGCCTCTACTGTACTCTACTGTACTCTACTGTACTCTACTGTACTCTGCCTCACTCTGCCTCTACTGTACTCTACTCTACTGTACTCTACTGTACTCTACTCTACTCTACTCTACTCTACTCTACTCTACTCTACTCTACTGTACTGTACTCTACTGTACTCTACTGTACTCTACTGTACTCTACTGTACTCTACTGTACTCTACTGTACTCTACTGTACTCTACCTCACTCTGCCTCTACTGTACTCTACCTCTACTGTACTCTACCTCACTCTACCTCTACTGTACTCTACTGTACTCTACTGTACTCTACTGTACTCTACTGTACTCTACCTCCGCTGTACTCTACTGTACTCTACCTCCGCTGTACTCTACCTCACTCTACCTCCGCTGTACTCTACCTCTACTCTACTCTGCTGTACTCTACCTCTACTGTACTCTGCTGTACTCTACCTCTACTGTACTCTGCTGTACTCTACCTCCACTGTACTCTGCTGTACTCCACCTCCACTGTACTCTGCTGTACTCCACCTCCACTGTACTCTGCTGTACTCCACCTCCACTGTACTCTACTGTACTCTACCTCCACTGTACTCTACCTCTACTGTACTCTACTGTACTCTACCTCTACTGTACTCTACTGTACTCTACCTCTACTGTACTCTATTGTACTCTACCTCTACTGTACTCTACTGTACTCTACCTCTGCTGTACTCTACTGTACTCTACCTCTGCTGTACTCTACTGTACTCTACCTCCGCTGTACTCTACTGTACTCTACCTCCGCTGTACTCTACCTCACTCTACCTCCGCTGTACTCTACCTCTACTGTACTCTGCTGTACTCTACCTCTACTGTACTCTACCGTACTCTACTGTACTCTACCGTACTCTACTGTACTCTACCGTACTCTACTGTACTCTACCTCTACTGTACTCTACCTCTACTGTACTCTACCTCTACTGTACTCTACCTCTACTGTACTCTACCTCTACTGTACTCTACCTCTACTGTACTCTACCTCTACTGTACTCTACTGTACTCTACCTCTACTGTACTCTACCTCTACTGTACTCTACCTCTACTGTACTCTACCTCTACTGTACTCTACCTCTACTGTACTCTACTGTACCTCACACTGCCTCTGCTGTACTCTACCGTACTCTACTCTACTCCTACTCTACTCCTACTCTACTCCTACTCTACTCCTACTCTACTCCTACTCTACTCCTACTCTACTCCTACTCTACTCCTACCCTACTCCTACTCTACTCTACCTCTACTCTACCTCTACCTCTACCTCTACCTCTACCTCTACCTCTACCTCTACCTCTACCTCTACCTCTACCTCTACCTCTACCTCTACCTCTACCTCTACTTCTACCGTACTCTACCGTACAGAAGTGAATATGCATTTCCTTCAGTTTGAGGATTATTCATTTCACTTTTGGTCTAAAAGGGCCTTAACATTTGCCAAACATAGAAGTTTTTTTGTTGTTATTAAGAAGCCCATCCCATATGAGAAAAAGTAACGCAAAAGTAATGTAACGCATTACTTTTCATAAAAAGTAACAATTAGTTACTTTTTTTGGGAGTAACGCAATATTGTAACTTTCCCCAGCACTGCTCGCAAAACACACGATGACAAACAAACCAACATGACATCATGACTTTGCGTAAACATACACGCCACTTTCAAGTCAAGTGGCGTGTTATCTATACGCTATTTGAGCTATCCGCGTGTGTGTCCACGCCGAAACGAACCGTCATCTTTTGCGCGTATGTCTACGCCGTTAAATGTCCGAGCGAAACAAAGCAAAATGTAGATCTACATCTGGGGAGCGATATTTTTTTTCCTAGGATGGTAGGGGAAGACTCATAAATGGCATTAACCCCAGTGACGGGTAGGTTTAGGGACGGGGCTGGGGTAGGTCATATATCTATATATACAGTAATGTAACGTTAAGTCAAGGCGTTGATAAACACGCTGAAAAGCGATTATGCGTGTTGATAGCACGCCAAAAATGGAAATACGAATTGGCATGTCATACATACGCCATTTCATGAGATCAGTCTGAACAAACAATAAAAGCCAACAGTGACTCACGATCTCAGGAGCGTCGGCATACGCAGACAGACCGGGCTTCAGCGACTGGAACATCTCATTATCCAGCACGGGCAATCCCTCTGAACACAACACACACCACACACAACACACACCAGACACACACACACCAGACACACACACACACCAGACACACACACACACCAGACACACACACACACCAGACACACACACACACCAGACACACACACACACCAGACACACACACACACCAGACACACACACACACCAGACACACACACACACACACCAGACACACACACACACCAGACACACACACACACCAGACACACACACACACCAGACACACACACACACCAGACACACACACACACCAGACACACACACACACCAGACACACACACACACCAGACACACACACACACCAGACACACACACACACCAGACACACACACACACCAGACACACACACACACCAGACACACACACACACCAGACACACACACACACCAGACACACACACACACCAGACACACACACACACCAGACACACACACACCAGACACACACACACACACACCACACACACACCACACACACACCACACACACACACCACACACACACACACACACACACACAACACACACAGCACGCACAACACACACACACAACAATAAACAATAAACACAAGACACACCGCACACACAACACGCACAACACGCACACCACACACAACACACACAACAATAATCAATAAACACAACACACACCGCACACACAACACACACCGCACACAACACACACAACACACACACAACACACACCGCACACACAACACACACCGCACACACAACACACACAGCACACAACACACACAGCACACAACACACACAGCACACACAACACACACACAACACACACCGCACACACACGTTTACAGTGCATCCCTTCACACATCAACAATAATACTTCACAATTTAAAAACAAATATTTCTCATGTTAAAATCATTAGAATCCAATTATTTTGCATTACAGTAATGAGATGTAAATAGAAAATGTGCTTAATTATCACAATGCAAAAATCTTAAAGCACCTTTTAAATCTTTTTTTTAATAGGCTATATATTAGATTCTAATTAGTCATTTTTTTAAATCAGCACAAATTTGCCGTACAATAAAATAGAATCAATATTTTACTATTTAAATTACAATATTACAAATAATTATACATTAAACATTACTTTGCATTACAGTTTTTTTCGATCGCTAAACGCCAGTGAGCACAACTGGAGCTACATGTGCAAAACTCTAACTCCAGTCTAACAGCAGCAGTTCATGTGGACCAAACACTAGTTCGTTTTTCAGTGCTTGAACACAGTTTTCAAAACTCTACACACTTATCCCATGACTTTAACCACAACCTGCACAACACTGTGGATTTACAGCACTTTGTTCAAATGCTAACACACTGCTGTCAAAACTGTGAACCACACATTCAAAACAGAATAGATTTCAGCTTTGTGCCTTTCAAACACTGCTGAGTGCACACACACACACACACACACACACACACACACACACACACACACACACACACACACTGCTGAGTGCAATTTCAGCTGAAAGGCTAAGCAGGTGTCTTGTTTTAGACTTGTTAGTGAACACACACAAATATATATATATATATATATAGGTAGAGCTCAGAAAGACTAATTTTGGAAATGGAACAAGGAAGACGGGTTCATTGAGGGAGACAAAGAAGACAAAGAGCTGTTATTTCAGATGAAATAAGGGCTACACTTATAGACCATGTCGTGAACTATGGTCTCTCATTGAGAGAGGCAGGGTTGAGGGTGCAACCCAATCTGCAAAGATCCACAGTGGCATCTGTAATGCGAATTTTCCATCGTACAAACAGGTGAGAGTTACATCCTTACAATAAATAAAAACATTACAGGAAATTGTTTTGTATTGCAATTATAGAATATTTACACAGATATAGAGGAAGGAATGTTATAGGTCAAAGAGCCACTTTGGAGGTTCCAGGGCAAAGGGGGGGAATATCACCATGTGTGCTGCAATGGCCAATGATGGTTTGCTTCTCAACACACCACTCATTGGCTCATCCAACACAGAAAGGCTTATAGCTTTCCTAGAAGAGCTCTATGCTCAGCTAGTGCCAGCAGAACAAAGGGAGCCAGTGAGAAACCCCCAAGTTTTTGTCATAGTTTGCGATAACGTTGCTTTTCACCACTCTGCAGCTGTCACAGATTGGTTTACAGCACATCGCAGATTTATGATTTTGTACCTGCCTGCATATTCACCCTTCCTCAACCCAATAGAGGAGTTTTTCTCTGCCTGGAGGTGGAAAGTGTTTGATCACCACCCACATGACCAAATGTCTCTTTTGGAAGCCATGCGTGCCGGATGTGAGGCCACGAGTCCAGAGGACTGCCAGGGATGGATACGGCACTCCAGAAGGTTCTTCCACAGGTGCATGGCAAGAGAGAACATTAGATGTGATGTGGACGAAAACCTGTGGCCTGATGCTAGAGAGAAGCAGGATTAGCCCCTCAATTATTTGTTAGAATTACAGTATGTACTTTTAGTTTCTACCTTTTTTCTCATTACTGTAATTTCGTAAATTACAGTACTACAGACTATTGAAGCAAACTGCTCATTTTCATTTACCTTAAAGAATTGTTATGTTCTAAAAATGTAAATAAATCATGTGAAAGAATGTCAATCTTTTCATTGAAGAAAATATTACTTTCTATGAAGTCACTGAAATTGTTCAAACTGTAAAGATGAAAAGTTAGTATTTTCTGTATTGGTGTTTGATGCTAGTGTTTTTACTCTCAGCGTGTTCTGAGTGACAGTGTGTGTTATCTCAGTGAGGGTTGTGTAGTGTTTGGCTGCACTGAGCCTGTTTTGAGCCATGTGTTAAGAGTTGTGTTGCTTTGAGTGAGTTTTGCAGGTGATGTGAGCTGTTTAGCGCAGGGGACTGTTGGTAGTGCAGACTGTAGTTAGAGTTTTGCACATGTAGCTCCAGTTGTGCTCACTGTCGTTTAGCAATCGAAAAAAACTGTAAATAGAAAATGTGCTTAATAATTATCACAATGCAAAAAACTAATGCACCTAAAAAAATTATTATTTATAAAAAATATATTATTTTTCATTGCATTCTAATTAGTGTATGTGTTATTTAAATCAGCATAAATTTGCAATGTTATAAATAAAAATGCAAATATTTTATAATTTAAATAGCAAATAAATCTGACATTAAACTCATTAGAATCTGATTATTTTGAATTACAGTAATGAGATGTAGAGAGAAAATGTGTTTAATTATCACAATGCAAAAATCTTAATGCACCCAAAAAGGCTTCATTTTATTTATGAAAAACTAATGATATTTTTCATGAGATTCTAATTAGTGTAATTGTTTTTGTATTTTAAATCTGCATACATTTGCATAACAATAAAAACAAAGTATTTTACAATTTAATACAAAAATTACAAATACTCATAGATTATTTTGCATTACAGTAATGAGATAGACGAGGGGAAAAGTGCTTAATTAGTACAATGCCAACATCTTAATGCGCTAATAAATCTTAATTTTCTATACCTGATAATATATTAAAACACTTACGAAATATGACTGTGTCTTAGTTAGTCACAAATAAATCAGGTTTATTTCTGAAGTTCTGCAAACAGAAAAACTCACCACTCAAAACTAGTTTAATAACTATAACTCTGCTTTTATGTGTGATCAGAATCAGAAGTTTCAAACCCTGAAGGAAAGCAGAATCTGAACGCGTCTCATCCAAAATAAAAGTTCGTGTTTACATAACATATGTGTGTGTGTACTGCGTTTAATTATTTTGAATAAATAAATACACACACGCATGTATATTTTTAGGACATATTTGCATGTATATATTGTATATATAATTTATATTATATATAGAAATATAAATATATTATATAGAAATAACACATTTTTCTTAAATATACATGCATGTGTGTGTGTGTGTTTATATATACAAAATAATTATACGCTAGGGTTGGGTATCGTTTGAATTTTAACGATTCCAATTTTGATTCTGTTTGTCATTCCAATTCTTATTGATTCCTAATTTCGATTCCAACAAGGTAAAAAAAAAACGTAGATATCATTATCAATAGAGATATCACCGTAGGAATCGAATTTTTAATTTTATAAAAATTTGTTATAAAATTCGATTTTCGATTCCCAACCGTACACACTGTAGACACAAACTTTTGGATGCGATTAATCGTTGCACAGCCCTAAATTTGATGAAGTTTGCCTCATTGATTGTGTTATCTGTGAAGCTGCTGGGAAACGAGCTGTTCTGGAAATAAAGCGTCCTTCCTCACAGACACCTGAGTCTCACCTGGCTCTCTCTGGGTGAAGGTGTAGACGTGGATGCGAGTGCCGGTGCTGCCCGCGTCGAACATGATGCCGTAGAAGATCTGACTGGCGTTAGCAGGACGACTGAGCGAAGGAAGAGCGTTCCCGCACCCCACTGAGAAACCAGCGGAGGAAGAGGAGGAAGAGGAGGACACCTGGATCAGCAGCAGCAGCATCAGCATCTTCATCATCACTGGAGGAAGACAAGACACACTGCCAGACTCTGACGGGGTTTATATATCACACACACTAGCAGATTATTACCGTAATTAACATAAACATGGCATTTCCCACCCTGAGGGACTTCCACAGATGATCTGTCAGCACACCTTCAAATCCATCAATACATCCATCAGTCAAATACAGGACTGAACATGTGCATGAACAATAACCTCAGACATTACAACACACACACACACACACACACCTCAGGTGCAGCTCGCCGAAATCACTGGGTTTTCTTGCATGTTTAGTGTTCCACTGCAGAATCAGCATTAAACTCTGCTGAACTCTCACATTCTACTCGTTTTTGCAGTCAAACGCTTTTAATCCGAGGTTTTATACTTTATGTCAATCACTTGCGGCGGTTGTTGTTTATTAATTGCTCACTAACGCGCTAAAGTTACACCCAAACCTTTGACTAGTTGAGTTAAACCTTTAAAACACGAGTAGAAGCTCACTAACGCGCTAAAGTTACACCCAAACCTTTGACTAGTTGAGTTAAACCTTTAAAACACGAGTAGAAGGTTTGAATGTGACTCAGATTATGAGTCCTGGGCGTCTATGTCGCGTTTATGTGTCGATTTATGATTTATTGATTGTAACCAGCTCGTGTTTTTGGCTGAACTGGAGTTTGATTGACAGCAGCAGGTGATGACGTGCAGCGTGTGGGCGTGGCCAGAAATAAGAGACAAACACGTGATGTTTGGAACCAGCAGCCCTTCCGATTAGTGTAATACATTTATATTTTATTTAAATCAGCATATACATTTGCAGTACAATAAACACAGCCATGATGTATAAATATTCTACACTTTAAAGTTGGAATAGAAATGATGCAGGCTTCAGATTAACCAACATAAGAAAATGAATGACAATTTCCATCAAAACAAACATGTTTGAGCACAGAAAGCTCAATTCATATACATTTCTCATCGATTCTGTTATGAAATTTTTTTTATGATTTTTTTTGTATAATTTTTGCAATTCATGTTGGCAAAATGAGTGTATATTAACGCGTATAGTATAACTCTCTCTCACACACACACACACACCCCTCTCTCCCCCTCTCTCTCTCTCTCTCTCTCCCCCTCTCTCGTCTCAGGCTGTTGTGTTGGTTGACTGGTTCCCATAGCAACCCAACACAACATGGAGTTCCTGCACTGGAGTTGTCAGGATGTGGCGCTCTGGATCGAGTCCATCGGATTCCCCCAGTATAAGGTCAACTATATTTCAACATATTATTATAAATATAGTGATTAGAGGAGGAGAGGTTATTTATAATGAAAAGGTAACACACTTCACACTGTTATCTTGTGTGTTTAGTTCTCCTCCTCTGTAAAGTTGATCTGTGTGTTGATATGATTATGAGCATCAGGCGTTTCCTCATCATTACTCAGCTGAGCTGCGTTTGCATCATGTCAGCAGAAGATTCACTGGCTCATCTTTATATTTTATTAAAAATAAGTAATAAAAATTTTATTAAAAAAAAGTATATAATAAGTGTATAGCTGAAGTATAGTGGAAGAGGTGTGCATGACACTGAACTGAGTAAGTGTGATGTGTGTTTCCCTCAGGCGTGTTTCACGGAGAACTTCATCACAGGCCGAAAGCTGGTCCACATCTCCTGCATTAGCCTTCCCAAACTGGGCATCAGCGACTTCCAGCACATGAAGGCACAGCACCACCAGCACACACACACATTATTGAGTTAAAGTCATGATGTTTTCATAAAGTCATACATAAATGTCACATTTTAATACTGGAAATATGTTCTGAGATTTAAACTGCATGACGCATAAAAAATAATATATCAGTTTTGGGCAATTTATCAATGTATCTAGCAAGCATCCAGAACATAGTAGGAGCAACGCCCTAGCAACCACCCATAACATATTAGGAAACACATAGCAACGCCCGTGCAACCACCCATAACATATTAGGAAATGCATAGCAACGCCCGTGCAACCACCCATAACATATTAGGAAACACATAGCAACGCCCGTGCAACCACCCAGAACATATTAGGAAACGCATAGCAACGCCCGTGCAACCACCCAGAACATATTAGGAAATGCATAGCAACACCCTAGCAACCACCCAGAACATATTAGGAAATGCATAGCAACACCCTAGCAACCACCCAGAGCATATTAGGAAAACACATAGCAACGCCCTAGCAACCACCCAGAACATATTAGGTAACACATAGCAACGCCCGTGCAACCACCCATAACATATTAGGAAATGCATAGCAACACCCTAGCAACAACCCAGAACATATCAGGAAAACACATAGCAAGGCCCTAGGAACCACCCAGAACATATTAGGAAACACATAGCAACACCCTAGCAACCACCCAAAACATATTAGGAAACGCACAGCAACGCCCTAGCAACCACCCAGAACATATTAGGAAACGCAAAGCAATGCCCTAGCAACCCTCCAAAAACAGATTAGGAAACACATAGCAACACCCTAGCAACTGCCCTTAACACATTAGGAAACACATAGCAATGCCCTACCAACCAACCAGAACACATTAGGAAACACATAGCAACGCCCTAGAAACCAGCCAGAACACATTAAGAAATGCATAACAACGCCCTAAATGGAAATGCATAGCAATGCCCTAGCAACCACCCAAACATATTAAGAAAATACATACCAACATCCTAGCAACCACCCAGAGCACATTAGGAAACACATAGCAACAGCCTAGCAACCACCCAGAACTCCTGAAACTGCTCATTAGCTTCATGGCGTTGAGTTGGACACACACACACACACACACACACACACACACACACACACACACACACACACACAGATGTCTGTCTCTGCTGATGTGTGTGTGTGTGTGTGTGTGTGTGTCTCAGACCATCTCCGCTAAGCTAGCAGAGCTGCTCGGGGTCTCGGAGCCGCGCTGGAGTCGTAGCGTAGCGGATCCTCCTCGTGATGACCTGACAGGTTTCCTGAAGAAGAAGAGCAGGACCGGCCAGCACACAGATTCCCTCACATACCAGCAGTTCCTCATCAACAACAGCAGATAAACCCAGGAACGTGTTATTTCTCCCGCAGCTTCTGCTATTAAACTGAGGATTAGAAGATGTTCAAGCTTCAGGCATCATAAAACAACTCATGAAACAGAACAGAATGTAAATGATTTACGGAAATAGAAATGGAAATACGTGTCTCGAAAAGAGGCTTTCATGTGTCAGTGTGTTTTACTCTAAAAATTATTATAATTTAAGAGTTTAAAAGCAACAAAACATGCATTTATGGCTCAAAACCTCATAGATATGACATGAGAGGACAACTGATCTCCCCTACATTTATAAAATTGCTTATGCTTGAATGCTCAAATTCTGCAAGCCAGAGTTTTATTTAAACAAAACAAACTACAGTATTTTAATCTTGAAGGAGACGTTTGCTGTAATCTGCAGTTTGTCATGAGGATCCACCACTGTAAACACATGATCACACACACACACACACACACACACACACATACACTGAGAAAACAGACATGCGCGATCACATGCATGTTTTATTGATCTCCGATATATGAGCTGATGATGATGTGTCTCCTGACATCAATCAATCAATCAATCAATCCCACCCATCTGACAGCATCTGGCTGTTTATCTGCGATCTGAGTCGGCGCATGTCTCCAGAAAGGCGTTTTCTCTGAGAAACCGCTGGAGAAAGAACAGAATCCGCTAGTCCTACTATGGGGAAGGACTGGCACTTAATATTCATGAGCCCGCGCCTCGCCATTGGAGGAGAAGAGCTCAACGTCAGCATGACCAGATTAATATTCCACATCCGCGTTTCCCCATTGGACGATAACAACGCGAGTATTATACAATATCGGTAACATTTTAGAGTAAGGTCTCATTTAGTAAATGCATTGAACTAACAATGTTTGTTAATAAAAATACAACAGTTTTTTGCTTATTTTTTAAAAATGTATTAGTAAATGTTGAAATGAACATTAACTGAGTGTAATAAATGATGTATTGTTCAGTAATGATAAGTACTAATGTTAACAAATAAAACCTTATTGTAAAATGTCACCGCAATATAAACACTAATAGGCTACAATAAATAACAATATGTAATTATTTTGTATTTCATTCCTATTGGAATGCAACCAGATAACGCCAAAAAACATACATTGAGTATAAATATATATATATATATATATATATATATATATATATATATATATATATATATATATATATATATATATATATTATTACGTTACATATATTTATATGTTACGTATATATAATATATATAGGCCTACAATATATATAACGGGTAATGTCTAAACGTCAGCATTGTTTGATTAATATTCCAGAGCGAGCCGTCCAATTGGACGGACTGCAGCATGACCTAATGAATATTCATGAGCCTCGCCCTCGCCGTGCTAGGATTGGCGGACTGGGCGCATCACTGTAATGCGGAGAGGCGATCCTGCCTGCGGGTTTATTAGCGCACATCTGATGAATATAAGATCGACACCGAGGGTTTAATCACTCACAGGTCACACAGATGTGGAAGAGCACCAGGAGAGAGGGATGCGAGAGGCTCTGATGTCCAGGGATATATCTGGGTCATCTGGAAGAAGAAGAAGAAGGAGGAGGAGGAGGACCTGCTGAAAATGCGGTGACTTGGAGATTTCTGTGGGAAAACGCGCTTTGCCTTTATGAAGCAAAGCTGATCCTTCTACAGGTAAATCATGATGATAATAATAAATGATTTTATTCCCGATGGATCCTCATCATTGCATCCGTCTGTCCTTTAGATGCGTTATTATTCCAGACGCGTCTTCATTTCCCCAGATCTTAAGAAAGCTGATGCAAATAACATTATGAACGCAGTGCCGTTACTCTGCAAGGTCAGTATCCCGTTACTGCACGCGGAACGGATGCATGTTTGAGTATTAATAAATGATGTGTTATTATATCTCTGGAATCTCCGTGTTATTGTGAGTGCAGTTTGCACTGGTTTGAGTGGCAGCTCGAGGTAAGTCCCAGTATGAGCACTGGCCTTCAGCCGTGTCGGTATGTCGGATTCATGCTCGAAGGAAATTATATTAATTTAGCTTTTGCAAGAAACACTGGATTGTGCGTGTTTGCGTTTAATAGCGGGCTCTTCTATTGGTCGATTCACCTTCAGGGGTTTGAAACGGGATGGATCGATTTTATCTTCAGGTTCTAAAGGGTTAAAAGCCTCGAATCTTAAAAAATGTTTTTATGAATCTACCTATAATCAGTGCTTGATTTGTGCTGTCTGTTTTTAGGCTTTTAATGTGATTAAACTGTATTTCCTGAGTAGAAGCCATTGGCATTATATTGGTAACATTAGTTTCTTGTTATATAAACTGGTATAACATTTAAAATAAGTTCAGGATGATCCTGTTAAAGGGACAATCCAGCTGAATACGAATATTGTCATCATGTTGCACTGTACGAGATAGTTTGAAGGATGTTGGGAATCAAACAGTTTTGAGGGACTTCCGTCATATTGTTTGATGAACAGTGGAAGACCATGTGACCCGAAACTCTTTCAGTTTCACTCAAAAACTCATTCCAGGAGTACACTGTAGATACTGTGATCCATCCATGAGTGTGTGTGTGTGTGTGTGTGTGAGTGAAGAGTGAAGAGTGTGTGTGTGTGTGTGTGTGTGTGTGTGTGTGTGTGTGTGTGTGTGTGTGTGTGTGTGTGAGAGAGAGTGTGTGTGTGTGAGAGTGTGTGTGTGTGTGTGTGTGTTTGTGTGTGTGTGTGTGTGTGTGTGTGTGTGTGTGTGTGTGTGCAGTCGCTGTGTTCATCATTAATGTCTGTCTGTCGGGTCGCTGTCAGTCACACACACACACACACACACACACACACAGTAATAAGAGAATAGACTTCACTTCTCGCTTAGAAAACGAGTTCTGCAGAAGAGCTGATAATAACTGATGATCTCTGAATAATGCGGATGAAGGTTCTGATCAGAAGGCTTTATCTGATGAGGAAATCACACAGAAACATAACCTACAGTTAATCATCAGTTCCTGAACCTCAACCCAAACATGAAGACCAGAGAGCACAGAACGCTCTCAGAGTTACAGACCAGGAACATTAGCATTAGTTCTCTGGTCGTTAATAATCTTCTCAGAACATCAGCACTAAACATTATTCATACATCGTTCATGGACCGTTTTTATTTCGGAAACGGTTTCAAATGTTGCTACTTGAGAACGTTCTGAGAATCTTCAAAAGCAACATCCCATAATGATGTTTGAAGATCGAAACACTGGAGGAAACGTTCAAACATTATTATGGGAACGCTACTTTTGAAGGTTCTCTGAACATTCTGAAACAACAACGTATACTCACCTAAAGGATTAGGTGGTTTGTTTCATTAGTTATCGTCATGTATTGACGGGGACTTGATATGCTGAGTCTTTTGATATGTTGAGTTTTTTTTTTTATTTTATCCTTTTGTGGAGGGGGCAGGAAATATAAGATATTCTTCATCCTGCCTCCTTTTCATCATGGTATTATAAATTACAAATATGTAATTTAGTAAGTCAATGGAAAATATACATGAATGAAATAAATAAGGATTATTAGGAACACCTGTTCAATTTCTCATTAATGCAATTATCTAATCAACCAATCACATGGCAGTTTCTTCAATGCATTTAGGGGTGTGGTCCTGGTCAAGACAATCTCCTGAACTCCAAACTGAATGTCAGAAGGGGAAAGAAAGGTGATTTAAGCAATTTTGAGCGTGGCATGGTTGTTGGTGCCAGACGGGCCGGTCTGAGTATTTCACAATCTGCTCAGTTACTGGGATCTTCACGCACAACCATTTCTAGGGTTTACTAAGAATGGTGTGAAAAGGGAAAAACATCCAGTATGCGGCAGTCCTGTGGGCGAAAATGCCTTGTTGATGCTAGAGGTCAGAGGAGAATGGGCCGACTGATTCAAGCTGATAGAAGAGCAACTTTGACTGAAATAACCACTCGTTACAACCGAGGTATGCAGCAAAGCATTTGTGAAGCCACAACACGCACAACCTTGAGGCGGATGGGCTACAACAGCAGAAGACCCCACCGGGTACCACTCATCTCCACTACAAATAGGAAAAAGAGGCTACAATTTGCAAGAGCTCACCAAAATTGGACAGTTGAAGACTGGAAAAATGTTGCCTGGTCTGATGAGTCTCGATTTCTGTTGAGACATTCAGATGGTAGAGTCAGAATTTGGCGTAAACAGAATGAGAACATGGATCCATCATGCCTTGTTACCACTGTGCAGGCTGGTGGTGGTGGTGTAATGGTGTGGGGGATGTTTTCTTGGCACACTTTAGGCCCCTTAGTGCCAATTGGGCATCGTTTAAATGCCACGGCCTACCTGAGCATTGTTTCTGACCATGTCCATCCCTTTATGGCCACCATGTCCCCATCCTCTGATGGCTACTTCCAGCAGGATAATGCACCATGTCACAAAGCTCCAATCATTTCAAATTGGTTTCTTGAACATGACAATGAGTTCACTGTACTAAAATGGCCCCCACAGTCACCAGATCTCAACCCAATAGAGCATCTTTGGGATGTGGTGGAACGGGAGCTTCGTGCCCTGGATGTGCATCCCACAAATCTCCATCAACTGCAAGATGCTATCCTATCAATATGGGCCAACATTTCTAAAGAATGCTTTCAGCACCTTGTTGAATCAATGCCACGTAGAATTAAGGCAGTTCTGAAGGCTAGAGGGGGTCAAACACAGTATTAGTGTGGTGTTTCTAATAATCCTTTAGGTGAGTGTATACTCAAGGATTAACTTGATTCCCTCTTTGGACCTTTTTTGGTTATAGGTCAGCTCGATTTCATAATGCGCAGCTAGCTCTAAAAATTGTTCTTTAGTCATTACATATAACAACTCCTCAGACGGAGTCTGCACGAATGACTCAATAACATCGGTTGCCATAATTCACAGTAATTGAGCCCACAAAACACCGCTCAGCAAATATCTCACACAAAATTTAAACAAAAAATCTGGGTTTATTTTAAGGAAACTAAACCATACCCTCAAATGATGTAGACCCTGATCCCTGATCTTCAGCTGGCCCAAGACTGGGTACTTACGCACTAAATCCCGCAAGTTTGGAAAGACGACCAATTGCCGAGTCGCCCTCCAAACCTCGGGTGTGCCGAGCCAGCCAAAAATAACAAACTAAAACAAAAACCCTACGTGTCCGAAAACACGCACTATACCTATACATGGGAAGGTTTGTTCCTTTATACACCCCAAACTAATTATGTTATAGAGCCTAACAATCTAACGGAGCGGTCCAACTTTACCAATTTACAAAATAGGCGGATAATATACAAATGTAATCCATTCACATATCCTACCTTTATCCTCCTTCAAAGACAAAGTTTTTCCAAACAAAAAATTCGCACAAATCCAAACACAAATTTTAGTTCGACGAGCCTCCAATTGTTACGCCCTTAATAGGGAGCAACAATGAAGGAGGAGAAAGCGTTTTCGGCGGTTACAATACTCTCTTTATTTTCACATTCTTCAAACTATTATCAATACACCGCAACGCCGAGCAACATCTCGGTCCTGGCCAGGGATCGAGGAAACAGACAGGAACGCTCCCGAGGACGCCAAACAGCAAGCTCTTATCGACAGGCACACCTGTGCGTCCAATCCGGCTGATTACCCCCAGCACACACACACACACACACGGCAGAAAACACAATACAGCCGTGACAGTAGCAACATTTAAAAACGTTCACATAACCAAGAAAAAACGTTTTAGAACATTTTAAAAAGTATATGTTTTGAACGTTCAGAAATAACGTTTTAATAACTTAATGGGAATGTTAGCAAAACGTCCTTAAAGTATGTTTGTTAGCTGTGGAGAGGAGGAGTTTACATAAGAAAGAGCAATAATGAGCAATAATGAGTTATAATGAGCAATAATGAGTTATAATGAGCAATAATGAGTTATAATGAGTTATAATGAGTAATAATGATTTATAATGAGTAATAATGAGCAATAATGAGTTATAGTGAGCAATAATGAGTTATAATGAGTAATAATGATTTATAATGAGTTATAATGAGCAATAATGAGTTATAATGAGCAATAATGAGTAATAATGAGTAATAATGAATTATAATGACTAATGAGTAATAATGAGCAATAATAAGTTATAGTGAGTTATAATGAGCAATAATAAGCAATAATGAGTAATAATGAGTATTAATAATGAGTAATGATGAGCAATAATGAGTTATAGTGAGCAATAATGAGTTATAATGAGTAATAATGATTTATAATGAGTTATAATGAGCAATAATGAGTTATAATGAGCAATAATGAGTTATAATGAGTAATAATGAATTATAATGACTAATGAGTAATAATGAGCAATAATAAGTTATAGTGAGTTATAATGAGCAATAATAAGCAATAATGAGTAATAATGAGTATTAATAATGAGTAATGATGAGCAATAATGAGCAATAATGAGTAATAATGAGCAATAATGAGCAATAATGAGCAATAATGAGTAATAATGAGCAATAATGAGTACTGATTTATAATGAGTAATAATGATTTATAATGAGTAATAATGATTTATAATGAGTAATAATGATTTATAATGAGTTATAATGAGCAATAATAAGCAATAATGAGTAATAATGAGCAATAATGAGCAAAAATGAGCAATAATGAGTAATAATGACCAATAATTAGTAATAATGAGCAATAATGAGTATTAATGAGCAATAATGAGCAATAATGAGTAATAATAAGCAATAATTAGTAATAATGAGCAATAATGAGTATTAATGAGCAATAATGAGTTATCATGAGTAATAATGATTTATAATGAGTAATAATGAGCAATAATGAGTTATAGTGAGTTATAATGAGCAATAATAAGCAATAATGAGTAATAATGAGTATTAATAATGAGTAATGATGAGCAATAATGAGTAATAATGAGCAATAATGAGCAATAATGAGTAATAATGAGCAATAATGAGTAATAATGAGCAATAATGAGTAATGATTTATAATGAGTAATAATGATTTATAATGAGTAATAATGATTTATAATGAGTTATAATGAGTTATAATGAGCAATAATAAGCAATAATGATAATGAGCAATAATGAGCAATAATGAGTAATAATGAGCAATAATTAGTAATAATGAGCAATAATGAGTATTAATGAGCAATAATGAGCAATAATGAGTAATAATAAGCAATAATTAGTAATAATGAGCAATAATGAGTATTAATGAGTTATAATGAGCAATAATGAGTAATAATGAGTTATAATGAGCAATAATGAGTAATAATGAGTAATAATGAGTAATAATGAGTAATAATGAGCAATAATGAGTATTAATGAGTTATAATGAGCAATAATGAGTTATAATGAGCAATAATGAGTAATAATGAGTTATAATGAGCAATAATGAGTTATAATGAGCAATAATGAGTAATAATGAGCAATAATGAGTAATAATGAGCAATAATGAGTAATAATAAGCAATAATTAGTAATAATGAGCAATAATGAGTATTAATGAGCAATAATGAGTTATCATGAGCAATAATGAGTTATAATGAGTTATAATGAGCAATAATGAGTAATAATGAGCAATAATGAGTATTAATGAGTTATAATGAGCAATAATGAGTAATAATGAGTTATAATGAGCAATAATGAGTAATAATGAGTAATAATGAGTAATAATGAGCAATAATGAGTAATAATGAGTTATAATGAGCAATAATGAGTAATAATGAGTTATAATGAGCAATAATGAGTAATAATGAGTTATAATGAGTAATAATGAGTTATAATGAGTTATAATGAGCAATAATGAGTAATAATGAGTTATAATGAGTTATAATGAGCAATAATGAGTAATAATGAGCAATAATGAGTATTAATGAGTTATAATGAGAAATAATGAGTAATAATGAGCAATAATGAGTAATAATGAGTTATAATGAGTAATAATGAGTAATAATGAGTAATAATGAGTAATAATGAGCACTAATGAGTAATAATGAGTTATAATGAGCAATAATGAGTAATAATGAGTTATAATGAGCAATAATGAGTAATAATGAGTTATAATGAGTAATAATGAGTTATAATGAGTTATAATGAGTAATAATAAGTATCTGTATGTTTATTCCTGAAATGCAGTGGTTTGTCTGGACTCTTGCAGCTTCACTGTTTGTGAATGTTTCGGCTGTAAATCTGTTAGACGGCCTACAGACGTAAATATTGGAAACATTTGTTTCGTTTGAGATAATCTGTTATAAGATTCAAATAAGTTCTGGATGATCCTGTTAAAAGGATTATTCAGTCCAGCTGAATATGAATATTGTCATCATGTTGCACTGACTGTCCTTCTGTTAAACACAAGAGAGATAGTCTGAAGGATGTTGGGAATCAAACAGTTTTGAGGGACTTCCGTCATATTGTTTGATGAACAGTGGAAGACCATGTGACCCGAAACTCTTCTTTTTTTTTTACTTCATGGGAATGGTACGAAACTTGCTAAAGGTTTTGGCTCTTGCTGTGTGAACACACACATAAATCATGGGCATGATCTGAACAGGTTTAATGGTGCTGTGAACAATAGTCCCACTTGTGCTCCTCGCGGTCAGAAATGCCGCATTGGAAATGAATGGAGAGTTTCCTCTAGTGGAAGCGTTTGGAACTGCAGCCGAACACACTCTCCCTGAACGCTCCTTTACTGAGAGATCAGCTCACATGCGGAACACACACTTGCTTAGCTTTATGGCTTTGGTTGTCTTGCAGTTTTACAGTAAAACGTGATTTTGAAAATATATATTGCATATAAAAATTGAAAATAGTATTTGTGTGCATTTTTCATAACAATAAACGTAAAATTCTGTAACTTTTTTTAAGTTCACTTTTTAAAACTTTTTTCACTTCAGCAATAATCTGACGAGTGTCGTCTTTGAAAAGAGATCAAACTTCAGTCTGTCGCTCTAAAGCGTTAGAGATTCTCCACAGTTTAAGATGGACATTTCATTTTCAGGGCTACGCTCAAAAAGTGAATAAATGGATTATAAATACAGCGTAAATATAATTTAGTAGGCTACCATAAAATCCCCCCAAAAAATACAAAATATTTAAATAAAATAAAAAAGCAAAGTAAAATATAGTACATTCATTTCATTGACAAAAAAAAGAAAAAGTGTAATTTTTGAGCGCCACGCGAAGAGTTTGTGAATCGCTCATGCGAGTGCGACCGCATCCTCACTGTCCGAGTGTGTCCAAACACACAGATCCACCGCGAGACGAGTGTGTCCAAACACACAGATCCACCGCGAGACGAGTGTGTCCAAACACACAGATCCACCGCGAGACGAGTGTGTCCAAACACACACAGATCCGTCACGCTGCTTCTCTCTCGGTGTGATGGGGTGTAACAGACACAAAAACAGCACATTCACAGCGATGCTTCTGAGGGGAAGCTGAACATCAGACGCCTTGCTAATGCTAATGCTGGCAGCTGGTCTGAACGCACCACACACACACACACACTCAATAAAGCCCTGATCGGAAGCTCATTTCATATGCAGAGAGTGTGACATCATCACCCGCCTATTAAACACGGACAAAACCCAGTCGGTTTATTACAACGATTCAATGAATGATATACACCAGTCTAACGTTCTGGATTGATTTTTAATGTTTTTAAAGAAGTCTCCTGCTCACCGAAGCTGCATTTATATGATAAAAAAAAGTAATATTGTGTAATATTACTCCAGTGTAAATCAGCTGTTTTCTATGTGAATATACACTCACCTAAAGGATTATTAGGAACACCATACTAATACTGTGTTTGACCCCCTTTCGCCTTCAGAACTGCCTTAACTCTACGTGGCATTGATTCAAATGTTGGCCCATATTGATAGGATAGCATCTTGCAGTTGATGGAGATTTGTGGGATGCACATCCAGGGCACGAAGCTCCCGTTCCACCACATCCCAAAGATGCTCTATTGGGTTGAGATCTGGTGACTGTGGGGGCCATTTTAGTACAGTGAACTCATTGTCATGTTCAAGAAACCAATTTGAAATGATTGGAGCTTTGTGACATGGTGCATTATCCTGCTGGAAGTAGCCATCAGAGGATGGGTACATGGTGGCCATAAAGGGATGGACATGGTCAGAAGCAATGCTCAGGTAGGCCGTGGCATTTAAACGATGCCCAATTGGCACTAAGGGGCCTAAAGTGTGCCAAGAAAACATCCCCCACACCATTACACCACCACCACCAGCCTGCACAGTGGTAACAAGGCATGATGGTTCCATGTTCTCATTCTGTTTACGCCAAATTCTGACTCTACCATCTGAATGTCTCAACAGAAATCGAGACTCATCAGACCAGGCAACATTTTTCCAGTCTTCAACTGTCCAATTTTGGTGAGCTCTTGCAAATTGTAGCCTCTTTTTCCTATTTGTAGTGGAGATGAGTGGTACCCGGTGGAGTCTTCTGCTGTTGTAGCCCATCCGCCTCAAGGTTGTGCGTGTTGTGGCTTCACAAATGCTTTGCTGCATACCTCGGTTGTAACGAGTGGTTATTTCAGTCAAAGTTGCTCTTCTATCAGCTTGAATCAGTCGGCCCATTCTCCTCTGACCTCTAGCATCAACAAGGCATTTTCGCCCACAGGACTGCCGCATACTGGATGTTTTTCCCTTTTCACACCATTCTTAGTAAACCCTAGAAATGGTTGTGCGTGAAAATCCCAGTAACTGAGCAGATTGTGAAATACTCAGACCGGCCCGTCTGGCACCAACAACCATGCCACGCTCAAAATTGCTTAAATCACCTTTCTTTCCCATTCTGGCATTCAGTTTGGAGTTCAGGAGATTGTCTTGACCAGGACCACACCCCTAAATGCATTGAAGAAACTGCCATGTGATTGGGTGATTAGATAATTGCATTAATGAGAAATTGAACAGGTGTTCCTAATAATCCTTTTAGGTGAGTGTGTATAGTAATTCTCACAATTCTGACTTTATATATCGCAATTCTGACTTTATATTTCGCAATTCTGACTTTATATATCGCAATTCTGACTTTATATTTCGCAATTCTGACTTTATATCACACAATTCTGCTAAATAAACTCAGAATTATCTTTTAAAATGTTTTATTCTGTGGTGGAAACAAGTTTCCATACTTAACGTTCACATAACCACGCAAAAAAAAAAAACGTTTTCAAAACATTAAAAAATCTGGATGTTTTGAACGTTCAAATAGCATTGAGAAATAATTAATGGGAAGGTTTAGAACACGTTTTTGTCATCCGAGACCGTACAATACAATTCCACACATGATTAAACACTCCCCAATTAAACATTCATAATCTTAGCAAAGAACCATCCTAATCAAAACCGAAATGTTAAATCTTGTCAAGGACTTTAGAGTCATCCAGAGAATACGCTTCTCCTCCAGTGCAAGTTAATGAGGAACATGAGGAACTATGAAGAGCCGAGCGAAATCACTGACGTGTCTCTCCATCTGTGTTCATGCTTTCTGTTTCAGACATCAGAATAATTCTGTCTTTCATCTCACCAAACACACAGATGAAAGCATCAACATGATCATAACAGAGACAGAGCATGAGCTTTAGTGTAAATGTGGCCCAAAGCTCCAGACATGCTGTTCTGTGAGAAACTGTCGTTTGCACATGATTATTAAAGATAGCAGAAAAACAATCCTGGAGTCTGTAGCTCGTGTGTTACGCTCCTGAAAACACATCTGTCTTCCTGTAAAATAGACTTATTAATGAATAGAAATTTAAATACATATCGACGACTCGTGGGGTCACATCCACATTTTTTTTTACACTAAAATAACTATTAAAAAAGCTAAATAAAGGAAAAATAAAGGAAATACTTCAATGCAAGACTGACAAATAAACAATATTCACTCTGAAACTGCTAGTAAATTTCACAAATAATTACTTAGAACACTTTTTTTAACACAACATACTCTAAGTCATTGCGTATAGTGTACACTACCATTCAAAAGTTTGAAGAAGTTTTTAAAGAAGTCTGCATTTATATGATCAAAAATACAGTGTAATATTACTCCAGTGTAAATCAGCTGTTTTCTATGTGAATATACAGTAAAGTGTAATTTATTCCTGAATTTTCAGCATCATTACTCCAGTCTTCAGTGTCACATGATCCTTCAGAAATCACTCTAATATAAGGATCTGATGCTCAAGATACATTTATGATTATTATCAGTGTTGAACACAGTCATTTTTGTCAATGCATTTTATTTTTCAGGATTGTTTAGTGAATAGAAAGTTATCTTTTTGAAATAGAATCTTTTGCAACATTATAAATGTCTTTACTTTCACAATTTAACGCGTCCTTGCTGAATTAAAGTATTAATCTCTCCACACTCACGTTTTCTCACGTCTGCTTTCCCACAGGTCGTTTAACCGACACCAGCAACCCAGATGGAGATGCTACTCGTTTATCTGATGGTTGCTGTAATGGCGCTGAAAGCCCAGAAGATCCAGGTTTGCCCGAAGCGCTGCATCTGCCAGGTTCTGTCCCCCAATCTGGCAACCCTGTGTGATAAAAAGGGTCTGTTGTTCGTCCCTCCGAACATCGACCGGCGCACCGTCGAACTCAGACTGGGGGACAACTTCATCACGGGAATCAAGCGCAAGGACTTTGCCAACATGACCAAACTGGTGGACCTGACTCTCTCGAGGAACACCATCGGCTCCGTCACGCCTCACGCCTTCAACGACCTTGAGAACCTGCGCGCGCTTCACCTGGACAGCAACCGCTTGACACATATAACCAACGACACGTTTAGCGGCATGTCAAAGCTGCACCATCTAATCCTCAATAATAACCAGCTCACACACATCCACATCGGAGCGTTTAACGACCTCCTGGCTCTCGAAGAGCTCGATTTGTCCTACAACAACTTGGAAAGCGCGCCTTGGATCGCGATCCAGCTCATGATTAGCTTGCACACTTTAAACATGGATCACAACATGATCAACTACATCCCTGAAGGAACGTTCTCCGGGCTTCAGAAGCTCAAGCGACTGGACGTCACGTCCAACAAGCTGCATAAGCTTCCGCCCGATCCGGTTTTCCAGCGCGCAGGAGTTCTGGCGACATCAGGCGTCTTGGGTCCGTCGTCGTTCGCGTTGAGCTTCGGGGGAAACCCGCTGCATTGTAACTGCGAGTTGCTGTGGCTTCGACGGCTACGGCGCGAGGACGATCTGGAGACATGCGCGGCGCCACAACATCTCGCCGGACGCTACTTCTGGACCGTTTCCGAGGAGGAGTTCTTGTGCGAGCCGCCGCTAATCACTCGACACTCGCAGGAAACCCGTGCGCTTGAAGGCCAGCAGGTTTCTTTACGATGCAAAGCCCGCGGGGACCCGGATCCCGTCATACACTGGATCGCTCCCGACGGCAGGCTAGTGTTCAACTCCAGTCGGACCGTCGTCCACGCCGACGGAACGCTGGATATCCTGATCAGCACGGTGAAGGACTCGGGGTCGTTTACTTGTGTTGCATCAAACCCGTCTGGGGAGGCTCAGCAAACGGTGGAACTGACCATCACGAAACTCCCGCACTTCACCAACGACACCAGTTTGGTCCAGGAGCCGGACCCGGGATCCTCCGACATCGCCACTTCTGCCAAGACCGAAGCCGGCTCTGCCATAGGCAACACTAAGGGAGGGCAGGAGAAGAGAGTCCTGATCTCTGACATCACCGCTTCCTCGGCGCTGGTGAAGTTCAACTTCCAGAGGAATATTCCCGGGATCCGGATGTTCCAGGTCCAATACAACGGCACTTACGACGACTCGTTAGTGTACAGGTAAGGCTGTTGGTTAAGAAGATACACCCTTTAGGCAAGACACTGCATGCGGAACTAGCTTTTTCATCCACTGGGCAATTTTGAGTTTTGCTTTTATAAAATACACTTTTATCACTCTTTATCTTTATTTGCATCTGTAGATTTAAATTTCAGATTTCAAAATCTTTAGCCAAAGCCACTTACAAATGAGGAGAGCAATAGAGGCAGTGAAACTAACAATAGGACAAGTGCTGTGACCCTTCCCAGTTCAGCCTAACACAGAATAGTTTATTTTATTTTATATATATAGATATAGAGTAGAAGAGAAAAGAAAAGAAAGTGTTAGTATTAATGGATCAAGTGTTGCAGTCAACATTTACTCACACACACCAACATTTACTCACACACACCAACATTTACTCACACACACCAACATTTACTCACACACACCAACATTTACACACACACACCAACATTTACTCACACACACCAACATTTACTCACACACACAAACATTTACTCACACACACCAACATTTACTCACACACCAACATTTACTGACACACACCAACATTTACTCACACACCAACATTTACTCACACACACACCAACATTTACTGACACACACCAACATTTACTCACACACACCAACATTTACTCACAAACACACACCAACATTTACTGACACACACCAACATTTACACACACACACCAACATTTACTCACACACACCAACATTTACTCACACACACACCAACATTTACACACACACACCAA
The DNA here is from genome assembly GCF_029890125.1 of Rhinichthys klamathensis goyatoka. Lineage (NCBI taxonomy): Eukaryota > Metazoa > Chordata > Actinopteri > Cypriniformes > Leuciscidae > Rhinichthys > Rhinichthys klamathensis. The sequence continues at coordinate 581,672 of NW_026606896.1, forward strand.
CATTTACTGACACACACCAACATTTACACACACACACCAACATTTACTGACACACACCAACATTTACACACACCAACATTTACTCACACACACCAACATTTGCTCACACACACCAACATTTACTCACACACACACCAACATTTACTCCCACACCAACATTTACTCACACACACACCAACATATACTCACACACACCAACATTTACTCACACACACCAACATTTACTCACATACACCAACATATACTCACACACACACCAACATTTACTCACACACACCAACATATACTCACACACACCAACATTTACTCACACACACCAACATTTACTCACACACACCAACATATACTCACACACACCAACATTTACTCACACACACCAACATTTACTCACACACACACCAACATTTACTCACACACACCAACATATACTCACACACACACCAACATTTACTCACACACACCAACATATACTCACACACACACCAACATTTACTCACACACACCAACATATACTCACACACACACCAACATTTACTCACACACACCAACATTTACTCACACACCAAAATTTACTCACACACACACCAACATTTACTCACACACACACCAACATTTACTCACACACACACCAACATTTACTGACACACACCAACATTTACTCACACACACCAACATTTACTCACACACACACACATTTACTCACACACACACCAACATTTACTCACACACACACCAACATTTACTGACACACACCAACATTTACTCACACACACCAATATTTACTCACACACCAACATTTACTCACACACACCAACATTTACTCACACACACACACCAACATTTACTCACACACACACCAACATTTACTGACACACACCAACATATACTCACACACACCAACATTTACTCACACACACACCAACATTTACTCACACACACCAACATTTACTCACACACACCACCATTTACTCACTCACACCAACATTTACTCACACACACCAACATTTACTGACACACACCAACATTTACTCACACACCAACATTTACTCACACACACACCAACATATACTCACACACACACCAACATTTACTCACACACACCAACATATACTCACACACACCAACATTTACTCACACACACCAACATTTACTCACACACACACCAACATTTACTCACACACACCAACATATACTCACACACACACCAACATTTACTCACACACACCAACATATACTCACACACACACCAACATTTACTCACACACACCAACATTTACTCACACACACCAACATTTACTCACACACACCAACATTTACTCACACACACAAACATTTACTCACACACACCAACATTTACTGACACACACCAACATTTACTCACACACCAACATATACTTACACACACCAACATTTACTCACACACACCAACATTTACTCACACACACACCAACATTTACTCACACACACACCAACATTTACTTACACACACCAACATATACTCACACACACACCAACATTTACTCACACACACCAACATTTACTCACACACACCAACATTTACTCACACACACCAACATTTACTCACACACACAAACATTTACTCACACACACCAACATTTACTGACACACACCAACATTTACTGACACACACCAACATATACTCACACACACCAACATTTACTCACACACACCAACATTTACTCACACACACCAAGGACACCAACATTTACTCACACACACACCAACATTTACTGACACACACCAACATTTACTCACACACCAACATATACTTACACACACCAACATTTACTCACACACACCAACATTTACTCACACACACCAACAATTACACACACACACCAACATTTACACACACACACCAACATTTACTCACACACACCAACATTTACACACACACACCAACATTTACTCACACACACCAACATTTACACACACACCAACATTTACTCACACACACCAACATTTACACACACACACCAACATTTACACACACACACCAACATTTACTCACACACACCAACATTTACACACACACACCAACATTTACTCACACACACCAACATTTACACACACACCAACATTTACTCACACACACCAACATTTACACACACACACCAACATTTACACACACACACCAACATTTACTCACACACACCAACATTTACACACACACACCAACATTTACTCACACACACCAACATTTACACACACACCAACATTTACTCACACACACCAACATTTACTCACACACACCAACATTTACTCACACACACCAACATTTACTGACACACACCAACATTTACTCACACACACCAACATTTACTGACACACACCAACATTTACTCACACACCAACATTTACTGACACACACCAACATTTACACACACACCAACATTTACTCACACACACCAACATTTACACACACACACCAACATTTACACACACACACCAACATTTACTGACACACACCAACATTTACTCACACACACCAACATTTACACACACACACCAACATTTACTGACACACACCAACATTTACACACACACACCAACATTTACTGACACACACCAACATTTACACACACACCAACATTTACTCACACACACCAACATTTACTCACACACACCAACATTTACACACACACACCAACATTTACTGACACACACCAACATTTACTCACACACACCAACATTTACTCACACACACCAACATTTACTGACACACACCAACATTTACTCACACACCAACATTTACTGACACACACCAACATTTACTCACACACACCAACATTTACTCACACACACCAACATTTACTCACACACACCAACATTTACTCACACACACCAACATTTACTGACACACACCAACATTTACTCACACACCAACATTTACTGACACACACCAACATTTACTCACACACACCAACATTTACTCACACACACCAACATTTACTGACACACACCAACATTTACTCACACACCAACATTTACTCACACACACCAACATTTACTCACACACACCAACATTTACTCACACACACCAACATTTACTCACACACACCAACATTTACTCACACACACCAACATTTACTCACACACACCAACATTTACTCACACACACCAACATTTACTCACACACACCAACATTTACTCACACACACCAACATTTACTCACACACACCAACATTTACTGACACACACCAACATTTACTCACACACACCAACATTTACTCAGACACACCAACATTTACTCACACACACCAACATTTACTCACACACACCAACATTTACTCACACACACCAACATTTACTCACACACACCAACATTTACAGGTTTATTCCGATCGATATTCTGAAGGTTTTTACTGAGGGGTTTGTTTATATATAATTCTCCTCATATTTATTTAACATTTTATTCCTAAAAACATGGCGAATATGTATTTTTACAGTCAGTTGACAGTATTTTCTGATTTATGGAGTGATAAAAAGAGAAATCCAAAATCCGCTCAATAAACTCGAATATGTCAATAAAATCAGACAAGAATTTTGAACCTGGCTTTATCCACTGTTCAGATTTATGTTCTGGAACTTTGAGTATTTAATTAGAAAATGCCTCATTTGCATATTTAAACAACATTTCAGAAAACTTGTAATACAAAATATTTAGCGATTCTAAATGCATTGAATCAACTGAGAGAGTAGAGAGATATCTATCAGTTACACGTAATCATTACTTCAATGTTCATTGTTTGTGTTCACAGCGGGACGAGTGTAGTCTCACCAATCCCTGAACAAATCACTCTTAGAGATGGTAATTAAAGCTCTCTACTGGTTTGTTCATGACAGCATGTAAAGATACACATTATTAGTTTAATCTGTCGTACTTTTCTATTATTATTTAATTCATAGTTAAAGCCTATCATTGGGTGAGTTGACATACGTTTTATGGAAGTTATCCAACTAAAATTAAAAATGAAATGTTCAAATGCTAAAATAATCTAATTCTCAGACAGTTGCTCAGATGATGATCTTTTGTAATACTTGTTTAAAAGTGATTTGCCATCAAATCATCATTTACAATTGGACTTTAATTTCTGTCTCTTTTTTCTTCCTCAAAAGGTTTTTTATTAAATTCTGGACTATTACAAATATAATATACTAATAATAATAATTAGTTTTGTCGTTTTCATTTGATTTGTAGCTGATTATTATTTAATTTATAGCTAAAAAGAAAAGGTACAAGTCCTTAAAACATTATTTAAACACCTTTTTATGGAAGTTTCTCCTAATAAAAAAATAAAAATAAATCAAATATCCAGATCCTCAAATAATCAATTTCTCAAAAACAGATGCACGAATAATAATTCAAATGGTTTTGTTGGACTTTGAAAGCGTCTAGTGGCGTCATTTTATACGGTTATTTTGTCACTCAATGGCGTTTTTCGGTTAATTAAGTGCGTCATCTGAGTATTTAAAGTGCACTTTTTCTTCTAATTTTCCCCACTCACACGGCTTACACTACGAATCGCGACGCACCGTCAGTGCTACACTAGCTTTGCTCATCGCTAGTGCTAGCCGATGTTTGCTGATCGCTGTTCCTCTGTTCGCAGGATGATTCCTCCGACCAGTAAAAGCATCACGGTCAACAACCTGGCGGCCGGCACGATGTACGACCTCTGCGTGCTGGCGATCTACGACGACGCCATGACCACGCTAACGGCCACGCGCGTGGTGGGCTGCGTGCACTTCTCCACGGAGCCGCAGTACATGCGCTGTCACTTCATGCAGTCGCAGTTCCTCGGCGGCACCATCGTGGTGATCATCGGCGGCGTCATCGTAGCGTCCGTCCTGGCGTTCATCATCTTCCTCATCGCGCGCTACCGCGTGTGCCAGCCCGACGGCGCGGACAAAGCCGTGGAGCTCGGCGACATGCGCTCGCAGTCTCAGGTTTGCGGCGTCATCAAGTCCATGTCCAAGCAGATTCTGGGTCCGGATGCGTGTCGGAAAGTGTCGCCGGAGTCGGAAACCGTCCCGGCTAAACCGTCGAATTGCACCGTTAGCACATCCGCGGCTAGCCATAGCTGGCATCCGGCGTCCCCGAGTCCATTGCGTTCGGTGCGCGACACGCAAATCAACATAGAGCCGCCGGACAACTCCAACAAGAACAACTCGGCTAAGGTCCGCCACCCCACCGTACGCGCGTACTCCACCATGGTGACGCCGGCGTCCCGGAGAGCACAGCTCCAGAACCTCCACCAGTACAAGACGGTGCCGGTGGGATGTGTCCGGGTTAGCCGGCGTCACTCCCTCAACGTAGAGACATATAAACACCCGTATACGGGTCTGAAGCATCCGTCCGCGAGCCTGAGTCGCTCCCAGCGCAGTCTATCCGTGAGCGGGGGGGATATCCCCAAGATGGCCGCCGGAGAGAGACCGAGGTCGGCTCTGACCCAGTCGGAGTGGGTTCTGGAAAGCACATTATAATGGAGGATTGTGCACTTCACTTGTGTGGGACACCTGATGTGTGTGTGTGTTACTGCAAATGATCCGTCTTGTTTTTTACAGCACAAATATCTAAACATTCTTAAATCAAGATATTTAGTGGAGAAGAAGCGAAACGGCTGAAAAACCCATCGAAATTGAGTGAGTTTGAGCTTAAAAGAAGAACAAAAATCTGCCATGGGGTCAGAAAAATTATTTTAATTCAAAGAGAAAATTATATTTGTTCTTCTTTTAAGCAGATTTTCATACATTTATAAAGAGGGGGTTGATTATGATGTCACTTGTCTCGCTGTAGTGAGTGTGTGATGTTGCTGTTTGAGCGTAAACAACGTCTGCACAGTTACGACTCAAAGCTCAGAGCAAAGGGAGAGATTCGCTCGTACAGAAATCACTTTTTAAGGACTACAACAACCGGCTGGAAGAACTACACGAGCTTCCTCCCGGGTTAGTGACATCACCAACCCTAACATTTACATATCAAGACAGAATATGCTAATCAATGACTAGAAGATAACTACTCATCAGATACATAAACTCATCAACTAACCATTCAGAAATGTTGCTTCTACATGTCGTCACTTCTTCTTCTAGAGTCTCTCCATCTTTCTGACTCCGGTTTGAACATAAAAGGCTAAACGTTTTTGAAATGTTCAGTGTGTGTATGTGTGTGAGGTAATCTGAGCTGCTAACACACACACACACACACACACACACACACACACACAAGCTCTTGTAGCTCCGCCCCCTTCGCCAGGAGCAGCAGCTCATTTGCATTTAAAGGGACACACACGCACAAGCTCTTGAAGCTCCGCCCCCTGTGCCAGGAGCAGCAGCTCATTTGCATTTAAAGGGACAGACTCAAAAACGGTGTGTTTTTGCGCACCCTCAAAAAGTGACAACTTTAACATGCTATATAAAAATATCTGTGGTGTTTTTGAGCTAAAACGTCACATACACACTCTGGGGACATCAGAGACTTATTTAACATCTTGGGAAAGTGCATTATACCCCTTTAAGATTCAATATCTTCAGTCATGCTTCTCCTCCAGTGTATCCTGATGTAAGAGTGTTTAGATGTCAGTGCTGGAGAGCGAGACAGAAACTGAGGAGGAACGGTGTGTGTGCGGTGTCGTCTCACACACTCGAGGATCAGAAACTGAGGAGGAACGGTGTGTGTGCGGTGTCGTCTCACACACTCGAGGATCAGAAACTGAGGAGGAACGGTGTGTGTGCGGTGTCGTCTCACACACTCGAGGATCAGAAACTGAGGAGGAACGGTGTGTGTGCGGTGTCGTCTCACACACTCGAGGATCAGACTTCGAGATCGGACAGATCAGAAGGACAATGGACAAGCCCATGTTTTTTAAAGCACAAATTAAATACTGTTTCCTGCATATAGTAAAATAATACTATGACTTGTATATTTCTTTGTTTTATGGAATAATACAGACACTGCATACAAACATGTTACGTTGTGTAAAATAAAATGTGAAAATGATTCATGTGTTCATATTGATTTATATGTTAATTGTGGCTTGCAATGCGTCATGCTTCCGATATAAATTAGTTTTCTAATGAGAGTTAAACTTTCTGCTGAAATGTTTTAATACGTAAATCAACGGATTCGTGATTTTGAAGAATCTGAGATGTTTTGCTTACGTCTCCATTAAGTTATGAAAACGTTATTTCTGAATGTTTAAAATATTTTTTTCTTGATTATTGTTACATTTTGCGAACATTAAACAGCATTTAACACCAAGTACAAGAACTATAACTATATTAGCGCCAATACATGATATTTCTCTGTTTATTATAAGCGCTGCCTCTTTAAGTCTCTGTCTCTTTAAAGCAGGATGGATTCTGATTGGCTGTCAGTGTTTGTATCGTTCATCAACGGGCCTTTTATTGAACATTGCATTTTTATATTTAAAAACGCTAGCGTTCTGAGAACATTATTAAAACACCAAAAGAACGAGTTCATAACTTTTGAGAGAATGTTCAGTGTTAGCTAGAAATGGCTTTTGCGATCCGCTGCAGTTTTACATTTGATATTTAAAAGTAAATGGCAATAAATCTCACTGTAAAAGGCACTCGTGATCAAACGCACTGTTTCAGGGCGAAGACCGGCGTGATGAAGCAGCACATCTCGCGGTGAAGCCGGCAGCACTGCATGCTGGGTAATTATTTTTAGAAGTGTTATCCTTGCGTTCCTCAGGAGACTGAGAGGCGAGATCCTGTAATTGTTCAAAGAGACGTTGAGAATGCACAGCAGTTTCAGTCATGAGACTCGACACTGAGGGTTAAAGACGAGTCCGTGTGTGTGTGTGTGTGTGTGTGTGTGTGTGTGACGTGGGATGAGCATCAGGATCATGAGCTTGTTCAAACGAGCCTGCGATGTCGATTAATGACTCATTAATTCGTGCCCATCAGGTGTTCTCCATCATCATTATCGATACTAAAATGCGATTGAGTCCTGCAGGTTCACATCAGTAAAGATGATCTGCACAAGCGAGATTAACATCAACAGAGGAGCTTCCATTTAACATATTGTTTTTAAAAGAAAATATGGAATTGCCTTATGCACTTTACCATGTAGGACGAAATTCAACATTTTTATGACTTATATGTGAGATTAATTGATTTGCATAAGCTCCCGCTTCAGGTAATGCATTAGTTTACGTGAACATTGTTTGGATATTTTGGAAAATTATTGGATGGTTTTACAAGAAAATACCATTTCAGTCTTAGGCTACTACTGCAAAATTTCATGTTTATTTAATGTTCCTTGCCTTTAATTTTTAATTGCTTGTGAATTTTACAAGCAACTTCTGAGTGAAAATAGTTATTCTTTCGGTGTATGAACAGTATATTTAGTACAGCATTTATTAAAATCCCCTGTAGTCAATCATTGCATCTCTTAAAAATCATATTTAATCACCAAAATTACATATTTAAATGTTTTTTCTTCATGCCTTAAAATATCTTGAATGTAACTCGACACCCTTGCCTCATTTAGTATGCGCGGTTCTATGAATATGCAGATGAGCCCCGCCTCCACTCACTCACTCAGCTCAGAGATCCACTGGTTGACGATCACACGTTGATCTGATTGGTTACAAGGTCGTTTGTGACGTCAGAAACACCAGCGATTTCAAACCGTGTTTTTGAGACTGTCTTTGGTTCACTGCAGTTTTAAGGAGGAAATACTCAGCAATGCTGTCGACTTATGAACTTACACATGGTGTGTCTTAAAGCGTATTAAAAACACCACATAGACACATAAACAACATTAAAAGCTGGATTCTCACCACAGGGGGACTTTAAAATATGTTCATGTTTGTCAAAAAAAAAAGGTTATTGCATGTTCATATTAATTCACAGAGCATTAACTAATGATGTATTGAAACTAACATTAAGATTAACGGTAACACTTTACGATAATGTTCATTAGTTACAGGAACTAAGAATGATCAACACTTCTACAGCATTTAATCTGAGTTAATATTAATTTCAACATTTATTAATACTTTATTAAAATCTTGTTAACATTAGTTAATGCACTGTGAATAAGATAAACAAAGATTAATAAACACTGTAACAGATGTTTTGCTCATGTTAGTTAATACATTAATGTTGACTAATGAACCTTTACTGTAAAGTGTATTATTTCTTCAGCTATATTATGTGATGTCATACATTAAAAGACATATTTTCATTGTTAAAAGCACAAAAATCACAAAAGATAAATCATACAAACTATAATAAATCATTACATGTGTGAACTGATCAGAATCAGAAGTCCTGCCGATCCTGGAGTCACGGGCATTTACAGAAATTAATTTCGATTTCCTGAGCAGTTTATCTGATTCCTAATAAAGTGCGAGTGAAGCAGTCGTTCATGTTTACTCTCGGCTTCATCATCAGACTCTGCATTATTAACGAGGAATAAGCGGCTGATTCTAGACCACATCTCCAGATCTGCATACCTGTGCACAGATATCATAAACAAAGAATTATAATATGCGCAGGAGCCATTCCAAGCGTGTGCATTATTAATGGAGGCAAATGTGGTTTGAACGAACATCCTCGTTAATATTGAATGCGATTAGTGGCGGTGAATACAGAGAGACACACACACACACAGAGAGAGAGAGAGAGAGAGAGAGAGAGAGAGAGATATGCATGAGACCGATCAAGTCATTGCGATCCTGACCACTAGAGGTCAACACACACACACACACACACACTCACAGACACACACACACACACACACACACACACTCACATCTTTGTGGGGACTCTCCATAGACGTAATGGTTTTTATCCTGTACAAACTGTATATTCTGTCCCCTTACACTAACCGACCCCTAAACCTGCCCATGCAGTTTTACTTTTCTTTTTTTTTTTTTTTAATCCTTCTGTATGATTTATAAGCGTGTTTACCCACGAGGACCTTAATTTAGGCCCACAGTGACACGAGTCCCCATGAGACTGTGTGCATTCAGATTTAAGTCCCCACCGGGATAGAAAAACATGTACACACACACACACTCTCACTCGAAGTCACTCACTCACACACACACACACACACAAACATAACGTGTGTGTGTGTGTGTGGTATTTCAGCATCTGGATCACTGATTGGTTGCTTGATATGCAGCTGCAGTCGAGTGTGTGTGTGTGTGTGTTCAGTCATGTGTTCACTCTCTCTCTTCTGCAGGAATATTTACCCTGATTCTTCTCATGTTGCGTTCAGAAGCGTTTCTGTCTCCGCTGCATTTTGATGTGATTTTACATGCAGAAATATGTTGCCACGGTAACAGAGACATGCAGAACAGCACACACACACACACACAGAGGCGGCAGAAGCTAAAATAACCTGCAGTGTTCGACACACACACAATCAATCAATCGTGTGTGTCTGTGTGAGAGAGAGTGTGTGTGTGTGTGTGTGTGTGAGAGAGAGTGTGTGTGTCTGTGTGAGTGTGTGTGTGCAGAGTTTGGTCTTCAGGAACTCAAACTATTAATCTTGTGTAATGAAAGGCTGCCGCTTCAGACGAGCACTAGAGCATCAGAACACTGGCGTTACAGAGCAGAAGAGCTGATGGAGACAGGAGACCACTAGAGGTCAACACACACACACTCACTCACACACACACACACTCACTTCAGTTCCTCTTGATGAACGTCAGATCACTGTTCAGATCAGGGTGTCTTCCTCATGATGATGTTAGTGTGTGTGATGTTGTCGTGTTCACACAGGAGAGACACACACACACAGAAACAACTATACTTCTTTCAAAATGGCAAATTAAACAAAAATACAATTTCAGTCTCTACTTTAATTGCATGTTTAATTCAATGTTACTAGCAATCTCTGAGTGAAAACAGTCTCAAAATAAATCCTAAATAATTTTTTTTTCAGCCTGTTAAAAATCGTTTTGGTAATTAAATAAAAATATGAACTCAAATTAGAAATGTCACCTAAAATAAGTTTAAGTGGAATTACTAAAACAAAGATATTTATAGAAAGTTTCAGCCGGTACCGATAACTCTTTATATGTGAGAGCCGATAACGATAAATCGGACATCACTAGAGTTTCCTTAAACAAATGACAAAAACCTAAATACAGTCAAACCAGTGTATTCACACACACTTCAACATCTCTCACATTATCAGTTTATTCGCTATAGTTTATAAACATGAGCAGAACTCAGTGGATATTTGACTGGTTTTGTCCGTCCTTCTGTTAGACTCTCACACATGAATTATGTTGAATATCTGTCAGCTGTTAAATTTAACTACACAATTAGATAATACCAGTTCAGCTCAACCAGTGACCAAGCAATGCTTCATGTTGTTCAGTGTGTGTGTAAAAAGAGCATTAGCAATTACAGAAAACACACTCCAGCAAAACATCATCAGCTCAAAGTGGAGGAATCATTTCTGGTCCCAAATTTGTATCAATGTCACTGGTAGTCACTGTATGAAGAATATTTGGGTATAATATGTCACAGTTTACTTTATTTTGCTCTCCTCACTCACATAAATGAACTATAGTGTCCTGCACACACTAGTGGAACATGTCAGCAATGATATCTGGTGTGTGAATATTTTCATTCTTTGACTATGAATAAATCCGATCATATGGTCTTCATAACACTGAACTCCAACAGCTGCTGTTTATTGTGAAGTGTTTGAAAGCTCCATTAATGTCATTTCGACTCCAGAAAGCAACAGTTTCCCCTCTTTAATCACAGTTTGCTGAAATACAGGCGTGTAAATATTAACAAAGGATAGTTCATGGTTCAGACCTTTACAATACATTCTAAGAAAGAAAAGAAAGGACAGGTAACACTGCAGTTTACCGTGAACTGATGCGGTGCGACCGACTCCACATGATCCCGACAGCCGTTCCACACACACACACACACACACACACACACACACACACACACACACACACACACACACACACACACACACACACACACACACACACACACACACACACACACACACACACACCATTACGCATCATCACCCAGTCTGTGTCATAAACTCTCAGGTCGCATTACGAAGCATATCCCAAAAATAAGTGTACAATATGCACACTTGGAGAAATAGAAAATTAAAAGCTATATATCTATGAAGCCCAGAGACTGAAGTAAGAGTGGGGGAAATGAAGATCATCATCATCATCATCATCAGTCGAAGCGTCTGAGTGCGGGGCTCCTGACCGGTTCGCTTGTTCAGTCCGTTACGGTCCGCCAGGGTCGAGCGAGTTCATTGGCTGCTCTTGGCTTTGGCGTGTGTGAGGATGTGTGATTTGAGGTTGGTGGACTGAGCAAACTTCTTATTGCATCCGTCGAACGGGCAAACGTAGGGCCGGTCCCCGGTGTGTATTCTGACGTGCGTCCGCAGGTTAAAGTCCAGCGAGAAGCGCTTCCCACAGCCCTCGAACGTGCACTACACGACAGGAGGACAGCGTCACAGACTAGTCATGCGGAGTCACCAGATCAAAAAAACAGGAAGTGAGAGCGAGAAACCGCAACACTGAGGGCTTCGGAATACGTCTTTAAGACCTTTTTAAGACCAAGTTACAAAAATGTAAGGGAACACAATACATCAAAATGTGAATTCTCTAAAATGCAAATGCTTACAGGAGGAGTTCACTTCAGAATTAATTTTCCCCCATAATTTACTCTCACACACGTCATCCAAGATGTTCATGTGTTTCGTTCTTCAGTGAGAAAGAAATGAAGGTTTTTGAGGAACACACTCCAGGGTTTCTCCATATAGTGACTTCAATGGGGTCCGACGGGTTCAAAGTCTCGACACGATCCAGCCGAGGAATAAGAGTCTGATCTAGACACACCAGCCGACATTTATAACACAATACACACTTATATACTCTTAACCACTAATGCTGGTCTTGCACTCGCTGTGATGCGACACACATTACGTCATCAGGGTGAAAGGTCACGGGCGAAGACTGTAAACACTGGGTCTGTTCTTACGCCTACGTCCCGCTTGACCTTTCACCCTGATGACGTAATGTGTGTCGCATCACAGCGAGTGCAAGACCAGCATTAGTGGATAAAAGTATATAAATGTCGGATGAGGCGTTAAACCGAGGTCCTGACTCTCTGAGGTCATTAAACCCCATGGCACTCCTGGTGAAGAGTAGCGGTGTAACCCGGTGTCCCGGCCACACCCCCCATCGGCCCTCGCCAATCATGGCCTCCTGATAATCCCCATCCACTGAACTGGCTCTATCACTCTCTCTCCTCTCCACCTGTAGCTGGTGTGTGTGTGTGTGTTGTACGGTGGCTTCATTCTGAACTTCATTCATTATTTTGTTATAAATGTCCGCTGGTTTGTCTAGATCAGACTCTTATTCCTCGGCTGGATCGTGTCGAGACTTTGAAGCTGCACTGAAACTCACATCTGGACCTTCGACCCGTTGGACCCCATTGAAGACACTATATGGAGAAACCCTGGAGTGTGTTCCTCAAAAACCTTCATTTCTTTCCCACTGAAGAAAGAAACACATGAACATCTTGGATTACGAGGGGGAGAGTAAACTATCAGGAAAAATTAATTCTGAAGTGAACTCCTCCTTTAAGCATAATCGGGTTAAGAATGTGTATGTAAATGCGCTCAGTGTTAATGTTGCAATGACAGTTGAGCAACTGCAATAACCGGATGTTTAAAAACACTGACTTTAACATCATTTTTCATTGAGATAGGAGACTTCTGTGTGTCAGAGTCATTCTGCAACTCATTTCAGAGCAGATGCATCAATATCAGTATATATTCAATAGTCGAGACGCTCATCTCAATTCAGTTTGAATTGGGTCAGAACCTTTCACTGGCTACGTTTACATGCAACCAAATAATCCGCTAGTAATGGGATTGACGACTCAATCGCACTGAAAGCCTTAAACGCCTTCATCGATCCCGATTGAAAGGGGGCGGTTTATTCCTTTTCTAATCCGATCGAGAGAACATTTAAACACTTGATCGGATTGAAAACCGAAACTGAAAGCACTGCACATGTGCAGTGATGTAGAAATAGCGCAAGGACGTTGAAAGGACGTAGAAATAGCGTAATGACGTAGAAATAGCGTAATGACGTAGAAATAGCGTAATGACGTAGAAATAGCGTAATGACGTAGAAATAGCGTAGTGACTTAGAAATAGCGTAATGACGTAGAAATAGCGTAATGACGTAGAAATAGCGTTATGACGTAGAAATAGCGTAATGACGTAGAAATAGCGTAGTGACGTAGAAATAGCGTAGTGATGTAGAAATAGCGTAGTGACGTAGAAATAACGTAGTGATGTAGAAATAGCGCAGTGACGTAGAAATAACGTAGTGACGTAGAAATAGCGTAGTGACGTAGAAATAGCGTAGTGATGTAGAAATAGCGTAGTGACGTAGAAATAGCGTAGTGACGTAGAAATAGCGTAATGACGTAGAAATAGCGTAGTGACGTAGAAATAGCGTAGTGACGTAGAAATAGCGTAGTGACGTAGAAATAACGTAGTGATGTAGAAATAGCGTAGTGACGTAGAAATAGCGTAATGACGTAGAAATAGCGTAGTGACGTAGAAATAGCGTAGTGACGTAGAAATAGCATAATGACGTAGAAATAGCGTAGTGACGTAGAAATAGCGTAATGACGTAGAAATAGCGTAATGACGTAGAAATAGCGTAGTGACGTAGAAATAGCGTAATGACATAGAAATAGCGTAATGACGTAGAAATAGCGTAATGACATAGAAATAGCGTAATGGCGTAGAAATAGCGTAATGACACAGAAATAGCGTAATGACGTAGAAATAGCGTAATGACGTAGAAATAGCGTAATGACGTAGAAATAGCGTAATGACACAGAAATAGCGTAATGGCGTGTGACGCGCTGAACGAGCTGTTCTCCTGCTGAATAAAGTGTCGTATAAACGAGCTCATCCTATAATCCTCGTTCTCTGTGTGTGTGTGCCGCTTCAGACTCTCACACACACACACCACTGGGTTTGGGCATTTTTACTGTGTGATGAATATAAGCAGTGGCACAGCGGCTCATACGCTCATGTCTCCTAATTATGACCAGAAATGGATAAATATTAAGTCTGCTGTTTAAAACAAATAAAGAACCAGTGCAGGAGAATAGTTACTATGCGCAGACAGCAGAAACTCTGTATATTCGTGCAGTGAGCGCATGTCTAACAATATATTACGATTTGAAGCTTGTGACGTATAAACACACACATGTTCAGCGCTCAAGCAAACACTACATCCAGATTCATCAATCGGCGTGAATTCAGTCTGATTGAAACAAAAGTTGTGAATGTAAACGCAGCCAGTGATCAGTTCTTAAAAGGACCGTGTTTTTCATGGCGTCATTTTAATAATCTAGAGCAGAGGTCCCTCACTTGAGGATGACCATTTTTAGGGGTTTGGCATCTAAAAGAGCCCATTTTCCACAATGACCCAATGAAGAACCTTGATTTTATAGAGTGCATGATGGCGTACCTGGAAGGGTTTCTCTCCTGTGTGAACCAGCTGATGGCGCTTTAATTTGGAGCTCTCCACGAAGGCCTTTCCGCACTCGGCGCACACGTGAACCCGCGGGCCGTGCGTGTGAAGGTGCTTCCTCATGGCTGAATTATCCCTGAACATTTTAGTGCATCCCTGTGAGAAACAGCAGAGAAACACCGGTTTGCACACGGCAAGCCTTGATCGGATGAAAACAAACGGATCGATCCGCTCACCTTGTGTGGACAGGCTATCGTTCTAGGAGCGTCGTCCTCCTTGATCTTCCTCGGCTTCATTCTAGACAAACACGATGACAATCACTGCTCAGATATGCCAGATTACCCAGAATGCTCATTATATTCAGAACACTTCCACCCTTTCTCGATGCAGTGACACTCTATAGTGACCAATAAAAAGCCCCTCATGTGACCAGTGTAACGTTATTCCCCAATCTTAGACTTACCGAACGGGACTACGAGCAAAATGACCGCCACTGTTACCGAAGGGGCTGAGAAACAAAACAACTAACAGTAAATGTCACGTCAAAACATGCTGCGTCCAAACCATCTCAGAAGACCAACGTCCTATTACTTGCAGTTTTATGTCTTTCAAAAAGATAAACATGAATAAATAAATAAAAAGATTTTCACAGAAAATGATATTGGCTGCATCCACACAAGGGCTGGGTATCGAGTTCGATACTTTGAGTATCAAAAAAATCTCGTCGTTCGGTACCAAATTTTTATACCTAAGGGTTCAATCTCGTCAACATCAGTGAGCCAATAAGCACGCAGAATGATTGGCTGTGGCGAGGCATCATGGAAAAACACGAGTTTGTCAATACGCCGGTTACGTGAGGCTGTAGTGTGTACGCGTCCCAAACCCCATCGATGTAAAAGATCAAAAGTGTGGCTACATTTCTCCAGGTTTGATGCTAACAGCACGCAATGCAATATTTGCGAGACTATAATTGCTGCCAACTCGGCGTATTGGATACTTGCCTCACAGACATGAGAAATAGGCATATAGCTATAAATGTTTTCTTTAACATGAGATGATCAGATGTTTATGTAATTTTGTGATCACAAGCTTTAATCAGTTTAAAATGTATTTTAAATATGGAAAGCTTGAGATGTCTACTTTTAAACGAACCGATTCGAAAAACAAACACTCTCTGATTATGTAATCCAAATGAAAGGTGCATTTCTCTCTATAGACCAATTTTCAGTTGGTAAACATGGTGAAGTTATGTGGGCGGAGCTTAAGTGTTGGCAGAACGATCCCTCTGGCCGCTTCACTAACGTAAAGTCTGCAAGTTTTGTTAGCTTGTTTTTAACAATGACTGGAGAAAATCCGATTTTATCTTAATGTGCAAGGTCACTCACTGTCCAGGACCACGATTGTCATTTGCAAAAGTTAATTTTAATCGGACGGAACCAAATTGGCCGACCCGTACACTCATTGAGGATCTGACAGGATTAACGTTAACGTTACCTCCGGTTGAGTGGCCTGACTTCTACACCTACCTGATAGAGAAACGGAGGGCATGTAAATCTTTAGATGCCTATAACTATGTGCTGAATGGTCATGTACAAGACTTGTGTGGTACGATCTGCAGTTCTGCCTAGCCAGCGCCGAGAAGACGAAAATGTAAAGAGGGACATTACGGTGCAATTTTAATGAGGCGAATATTTCTAGAAATAAAAAATTGCAGATAAAGCATATTAATTTTTCATTGATTCTTGCACCCAACAACACAACAAGATGACATTTAATAATAAGAAGAATAATTTAAGATCCTTATTTTGTAGCCGAATCTATGCTGGTTTGTATTTGCCGCCTCCAGTTTTCCCTTTGTTCTGCCACCAGCTAGCGCCGTGACGTAACTGTGACGTCGGCCGAAAATTGGTCTATAGGCACGTGCGTTCGTTATACTGCGGAGATGATGAGTCAGCAATGTCAACACTGACTTAGAAAACACTAGTTTATTAAAAAAACAATTAAATTGTATCCTTGCTATTTTTATCCGACATATTCGTAATCATTAGGCTACTTTTGCCAGTGATTTATGCGCGAGGCATATATTCCGCCCCCCCCCCCCAGTGGCATATATAAGAGTTATTGAGTCAAAAGTCAACAAACTGAAAAAATATTTTCAATATTTAATATAATCTTATTAAAACGGATTTCATCAAATTGGTGTCGAAAAAAGTATCGTTCAGGAACCGGTATCGAACTCAAGGTATCAGTATCGATATTAATATTGAATTTTTTTTTTACAATACCCAGCCCTAATCCACACAGATCTCAAGCTGACTTGAAAGTTTCATCAGATTCACATCTGAAACAGTAAATAAATACAGGTATGATCTGACAGCTGCACTTTATATTAGGGGTGTAACAATATATCATGTCACAATATATCGCAATACAAAAATTCAACGATACGTTTCGTGGATAGTTCCCCCAAAATGAAAATTACTGTGTGAAAAATTCACGTTTACATAGTTTTAGTGTCAGTACTACATTAAACTACCATATATATATATATATATATATATATATATATATAATGTTGAATATAATGTATAATAATGCAATGGGGGAATAATTGTGGGTCCTGATAATGCCAAATGTCTTATGTTACCAGTAAAAAGCGGCCTTCATTATTTTTTTATTTTTATTGTTAACCTTTTACCATGTCTTGGATTATCGCAATAATATCGTATCGTGAGTTCAGTATCGTGATATGTATCGCATCGTGACATGAGGGTATCGTTACACCCCTACTTTATATCCAAACAGTTCTCTGCCCACATTTTAATATCGGTAGCACTTAACTTACTTTGCCCCCGAGTCCAGATTCATTTATGATCCTGATATATCACACACAGCAGGTTACCTTTAAAATGAATCCTGCACATTTAGTGGTTTTATTCAGCTGTGACCGTGAATTTGTCTGACCTGGCGAACTCTGCCAGCTGCTTCGGGTCTGACAGGTCGATTCCCGGGATTCCTCCAGGCGGGAGTTTCTTTCCCGTCAAGTACTCGGAATAATCCGGAGGAGAGTTTTCCCCGATGATCTGCTCCTCCACCACAGTCTCATGATCGATGTCCTTCTTGTCATCTGAAACACAAAGCCGAATGATTAAGGGTTCAAAAGAGTCAACGATTAGAAATGTCGTGGAGTTTAATACGCTACGGAGCTCCGGTTCTACACGAACGACCTCAGCGACACATCCGGGTCCTCCAAGCGACTTCAAGCCACTTTTAAACCATCAAAAAAGTCCAAATAAACACAAACGCGCCATGATTTCTGCTATAAATCTGATATTTGAATCTTTTAACCACGTAAAAGTAAATCCGCAGAGGTAGTTAACACACGCACAACAGTGGTCGGTCTTCTTCACAGCTCCTTTCGGGTCCAAACGTTTTAAAAATAAAAAGTGATCAACCGTCTCGGATTTTTAAATCTAAAGTGGCGCGAGCGCAGCCCGCTGAATCTGATATTCAAACCGTGCGACTGTTTAACGGTCTCCTGGAGCCGCAGCGCGCGCGGCCTACACTCAGCATCTGCCGCGCGCTCGCGCCATCTTCAACCCGCTGCACGGGCGCCATGTTTACGGGCCGCCATACTGGACTCGGGGAACATGGCGGCGCCCATCGGCTGATAAAAACATGGCCTCCGTTCAAAACAAAAACACCCGGACCGGTGCGCTCGCGTTCTCGGTGCGAAGGATCGAGGACGTGCTGCGGACGGACAACGCCCTGCTGGCACTAGAAATAGATTCACTCACTCACCCGATGCCCACATCGTGACGGAGAACTCGCCCTCCAGAGTCTTGATCTGCACCTGCTTCTGCTCCCACTTCCTCCCGCTGGCCTCCGCCGCGCTCAGGTAACTCCGTTTACCCGCTTTCTTGCCCACCGAACCCGCTCTCTTCCCCACCCGCCCCATGGAGCTCTTCCCCGCGACTGTCAGCAGAGTCTGGCCGATGTACTCGTCCTCCGCCCCGGGGACGGGCACCGGGATGAGGATCTGGTCCTCGAAGCCGTCGTCCCCTCCGACCACCTCCTCCCGGGTCTGGACCAGGATCACCTCCTGATGGTGGACCTGACCCGGGTCATCGGTGCCCAGCGGCTGCAGCGCGATCATGGGCTGGTGCTCGTCCTCGTCGTCCCCGTCGATCACCGTAGTCTCGATGGTTTCCACCTCGATCTCGTGCAGCTCCACGATCTCCGCGGGCATCTCCGAGCCGTCCGCCTCGATGTACAGCGTCTCGCCCGATGCCATGTCGAAGTCCGCCAGCTTGCTCGCTTTAGCTGTTGCGTTAAACGCACGAATCGCTCGCTCGCTGCCCCGCAAACACACACATATACACAAACACACCCCCTGATACCCGCACACTCCGATAACACAAATAACTCTCCACTTCTCGCATGAATTCACGTCGCCACTACTACGCTCCTCTTCCAAATCTCGCGAGAGGAGGGGACTGGCTGTCGGGCTCGCGTGCACGCGCATATTGGCTGTATATCCGTGTAAAACAGCAAATACATTTTGTTATTTTATATGCGTGTTGTGTTTACATTTTAATGTATTAATTGTGTTCATTAAATTATTTATTTTTTAATCTAGATAAACAGATGCCAATTTGGCTAAATCGCTGTTTCTGCCTTAATTACATTGTTTAAATTAATAAATGTTTCGCTACCTGTGATTTTGTATATGTACATTTCTGAAAACACATAACTCAGACAGTCTCCTCTGATAACAGAACACTGTAAACTGTAATGTGGACTCATGTATTTTCTGTAAAGCTGCTTTGAAACGATGTGTATTGTGAAAAGCGCTATACAAATAAATGTGAATTGAATTGAATTAAATCTGGCACATTTTACATCCTTCTCCATGTATTATTAATGTGTAATGTCCCAGATTAAATAAATAACTCAACAAATATGTTGAAAACATATTGAGTTGTTTGTATATCTACAAATATGATTCTGATATTGTTATTTTTCTATGGTTTGTGTTTTCATTTCTGAACCAACAATACATCTCTTATTGATATATTAGTGTAATATATTGTAACTGTGTTGTTTTTACTTTTTAATATATTATCATGTAAAATTATAATCATCCAGATTTTCACTGTATATTAATATGTAAATCAAATCGAGTTGTTTGAATATGATTTTGATTTGATTTAATTTTCAATATTAATAATTTCTAAACTGAAAATAAATGTCACCAGAAACTCTTATTGTATTATTATTATTATTTTAAAATCCAGATTTTCACTGTGTATTAGTGTTAATTAAATAGTTGAATATAAAATGTGAATTTTTATACCAAAAAATAACAATATTTTCATAAATATTCAAATGTAGTTTTATATATAGATCATATATTTGATTTAGTTAATATTTTCAAATGTTGTGGGTTTAAACATAAAATCAAATGCCAGCAGAAACGTGTATTTCTGTCATTTATGAATATGGTTTCTGTTTTATTTGAAGGTCAGAAGATCTTAAAGAAACACTCACACTTCATCCAACACATCCGTCACAGTTTTATTTCAGTTCTTTTCAAATGTCACATATATCTTTTATTTATTTCTTCTTTTTTCTTCTTCTTTTTTTTCAAAACCAGGAAGCACTTGGTCAAAAAGAGAAATCATAAAACGGAACAATACTTCACCATATCCTTGCAGCCAATAAACATTTTATTAACAACATGATCACAAATACTCCGGCGTTTCTTCATCAGACGGAAATAATAAAGGTTGAGATCCGACAAAAACTCTCATTCGGTGAGTAAATACATATTTCTATGGCAAAAAAGATAAAAAAAAAACTTTTTAAAAAAATGTACTGAGAGGTAACGAGAAATTGAGAATCTTTTTAAAAAAGCAAAGGAAAAAAATTAAGAGCAATAAAAAATACTAAAAGTGATGTGCAATTATTATTATTATCATTTTTATTATTATTATTCATTCCTACGTCTACCTACACTACCAGTCAAAAGTGAGATTTTTAATGTTTTTAAAAGAAGTCTCTTCTGCTCACCAAAGCTGCATTTATTTGATCAAAAATACAACAACAACAACAGTAATATTGTGAAATATGATTATAATGTAAATAAGCTGTTCTCTATGTGAATATACAGTAAAGTGTAATTTATTCCTGTGATCAAAGCTGAATTTTCAGCATCATTACTCCAGTCTTCAGTGTCACATGATCCTTCAGAAATCACTCTAATATGAGGATCTGATGCTCAAGATACATTTATGATTATTATCAATGTTGAAAAACAGTCATATACATTTTTGTTTCAGGATTCTTTGATGAATAGAAAGTTTAAGAACAGCATTTATCTGAAACAGAAGCTTTTGTAACATTAAACACTACCGGTCAACAGTTTGGGGTCAGTAAGAATTGCTTTTGGGGGAAATAAATATAAGAAATTAATACTTTTACTCATCAAGGATGAATTAAATTGATCAAAAGTGACAGTAAAGACATTTATAAAGTTACAAAAGATTATATTTCAGATAAATGCTGTTCTTTTGAACTTTCTATTAATCAAAGAATCCTGAAATAAAAATGTAAATAACTGTTTTCAACACTGTTAATAATCATAAATGTTTCTTGAGCATCAGATCCTCATATTAGAGTGATTTCTGAAGGATCATGTGACACTGAAGACTGGAGTAATGATGCTGAAAATTCAGCTTTGATCACAGGAATAAATTACACTTTACTGTATATTCACATAGAAAACAGTTATATTTAATTGTAATACTATTTCACAATATTACTGTTTTTTGTGTATTTTTAATCAAATAAATGCAGCTTTGGTGAGCAGAAGAGACTTCTTTAAAAAACATTAGAAATGTTGAACGGCAGTGTACATGAAAACACTACTACTACAGCTATAATAATAAAAAAATAATAATAATGCAGAGAAAATGAACAGAACAACACCTCATAAAAACACTTGTGTAGTTTCTTCAGTTTCTTCCAGAGAACAGTAAGTCAGTGCAGTGTCCTTCGCCGCGTTAGCGCCGCGTTAGCATTAGCGTCTGTGGGCTTTAATACGGCGTAACGTTCTCCTCTTCTTCTTCTTCTTTCTCTTCCTCTTCCTCGGCTACAGTGGGTTTGGCTCTCGGGAAACATGGACATTATGTCGTGCTGATTCTACTGAGTTCATGTCTAATGGCTGAAAAACAAGAGCAAACGCCGTCAGTTTCCCAGCGATACGCTCAGGGTTTGAAATGAACACGCCAAAGGCGGGTAAATCAACTGTGGTCATCATGATATATTAAATACAGCGTATTACGCAGATTTAGCGCAAATTTAAACTCGTGAGTCATCATGATATATTAAATACAGCGTTTTGCGCAAATTTAGCGCAAATTTAAACTCGTGAGTCATCATGATATATTAAATACAGCGTTTTGCGCAAATTTAGCGCAAATTTAAACTCGCGAGTCATCATGATATATTAAATACAGCGTTTTGCGCAAATTTAGCGCAAATTTAAACTCGTGAGTCATCATGATATATTAAATACAGCGTTTTGCGCTGATTTAGCACAAATTTAAACTCGTGAGTCATCATGATATATTAAATACAGCGTTTTGCGCAGATTTAGCGCAAATTTAAACTCGTGAGTCATCATGATATATTAAATACAGCGTTTTGCGCAGATTTAGCACAAATTTAATCTCGCGAGTCATCATGATTTTAATAAATACAACGTATTACGTAGATTTTGCGCAAATTTAAACTCGCGAGTCATCATGATATATTAAATACAGCGTTTTGCGCAGATTTAGCGCAAATTTAAACTCGTGAGTCATCATGATATATTAAATACAGCGTATTACGCAGATTTTGCGCAAATTTAAACTCGCAAGTCATCATGATATATTAAATACAGCGTATTGCGCAGATTTAGCACAAATTTAAACTCGCGAGTCATCAAGATATATTAAATACAGCGTATTACGCAGATTTAGTGCAAATTTAAACTCGCGAGTCATCATGATATATTAAATACAGCGTATTGCGCAGATTTAGCACAAATTTAAACTCGCGAGTCATCAAGATATATATTAAATACAGCGTATTGCGCAGATTTAGCGCAAATACTCAACTCGTGAGTCATGATATATTGAATACAGCGTATTGCGCAAATTTAGCACAAATTTAAACTCGCGAGTCATCAATATATATTAAATACATTGTATTGCGCAGATTTAGCGCAAATACTCAACTCGCGAGTCATGATATATTGAATACAGCGTTTTGGGAAGATTTAGCACAAATGTAAACTCGCAAGTCATCATGATATATTAAATACAGCGTATTACGAAGATTTAGCACAAATTTAATCTCGCGAGTCATCATGATATATTAAATACAGCGTATTACGCAGATTTAGCATACATTTAATCTCGCGAGTCATCATGATATATTAAATACAGCGTTTTGTGCAGATTTAGCGCAAATTTAAACGCGAGTCATCATGATATATTAAATACAGCGTATTACGCAGATTTAGCACAAATTTAAACTCGCGAGTCATCATGATATATTAAATACAGCGTATTGCGCAGATTTAGCACAAATTTAAACTCGCGAATCATCAAGATATATTAAATAGAGCGTATTACGCAGATTTAGCGCAAATTTAAACTCGCGAGTCATCATGATATATTAAATACAGCGTATTGCGCAGATTTAGCACAAATTTAAACTCGCGAGTCATCAAGATATATTAAATACAGCGTATTGCGCAGATTTAGCGCAAATACTCAACTCGCGAGTCATGATATATTGAATACAGCGTATTGCGCAGATTTAGCACAAATTTAAACTCGCGAGTCATCAAGATATATTAAACACATTGTATTGCGCAGATTTAGCGCAAATACTCAACTCGCGAGTCATGATATATTGAATACAGCGTATTGGGAAGATTTAGCACAAATTTAAACTCCCAAGTCATCATGATATATTAAATACAGCGTATTTTGCAGATTTAGCACAAATTTAATCTCGCGAGTCATCATGATATATTAAATACAGCGTATTACGCAGATTTAGCATACATTTAATCTTGCGAGTCATCATGATATATTAAATACAGCGTTTTGCGCAGATTTAGCGCAAATTTAAACTCGCGAGTCATCATGATATATTAAATACAGCGTATTACGCAGATTTAGCACAAATTTAAACTCGCGAGTCATCATGATATATTAAATACAGCGTATTACGCAGATTTAGCACAAATTTAAATTCGCGAGTCATCATGATATAATAAATACAGCGTATTACGCAGATTTAGCACAAATTTAAACTCGCGAGTCATCATGATATATTAAATACAGCGTATTACGCAGATTTAGCGCAAATTTAAACTCGCGAGTCATCATGATGTATTAAATACAGCGTATTACGCAGATTTAGCACAAATTTTAACTCGCGAGTCATCATGATATATTAAATACAGCGTTTTGCGCAGATTTAGCGCAAATTTAAACTCGCGAGTCATCATGATATATTAAATACAGCGTATTACGCAGATTTAGCGCAAATTTAAACTTGCGAGTCATCATGATATATTAAATACAGCGTATTACGCAGATTTACCTCAAATTTAAGCTCGCGAGTCATCATGATATATTAAATACAGCGTATTACGCAGATTTAGCACAAATTTAAACTCGCGAGTCATCATGATATAATAAATACAGCGTATTACGCAGATTTAGCAAAAATTTAAACTCGCGAGTCATCATGATATATTAAATACAGCGTATTACGCAGATTTAGCGCAAATTTAAACTCGCGAGTCATCATGATATATTAAATACAGCGTATTAGAAGATTTAGCACAAATTTAAACTCGCGAGTCATCATGATATATTAAATACAGCGTTTTGCGCAGATTTAGCGCAAATTTAAACTCGCGAGTCATCATGATATATTAAATACAGCGTATTACCAGATTTAGCACAAATTTAAACTCGCGAGTCATCATGATATATTAAATACAGCGTATTACGCAGATTTAGCGCAAATTTAAGCTCGCGAGTCATCAATATATAATAAATACAGCGTATTACGCAGATTTAGCACAAATTTAAACTCGCGAGTCAACATGATATATTAAATACAGCGTTTTGCGCAGATTTAGATATATTATCATGTAAAATTATAATCATCCAGATTTTCACTGTATATTAATATGTAAATCAAATCGAGTTGTTTGAATATGATTTTGATTTGATTTAATTTTCAATATTAATAATTTCTAAACTGAAAATAAATGTCACCAGAAACTCTTATTGTATTATTATTATTATTTTAAAATCCAGATTTTCACTGTGTATTAGTGTTAATTAAATAGTTGAATATAAAATGTGAATTTTTATACCAAAAAATAACAATATTTTCATAAATATTCAAATGTAGTTTTATATATAGATCATATATTTGATTTAGTTAATATTTTCAAATGTTGTGGGTTTAAACATAAAATCAAATGCCAGCAGAAACGTGTATTTCTGTCATTTATGAATATGGTTTCTGTTTTATTTGAAGGTCAGAAGATCTTAAAGAAACACTCACACTTCATCCAACACATCCGTCACAGTTTTATTTCAGTTCTTTTCAAATGTCACATATATCTTTTATTTATTTCTTCTTTTTTCTTCTTCTTTTTTTTCAAAACCAGGAAGCACTTGGTCAAAAAGAGAAATCATAAAACGGAACAATACTTCACCATATCCTTGCAGCCAATAAACATTTTATTAACAACATGATCACAAATACTCCGGCGTTTCTTCATCAGACGGAAATAATAAAGGTTGAGATCCGACAAAAACTCTCATTCGGTGAGTAAATACATATTTCTATGGCAAAAAAGATAAAAAAAAAACTTTTTAAAAAAATGTACTGAGAGGTAACGAGAAATTGAGAATCTTTTTTAAAAAGCAAAGGAAAAAAATTAAGAGCAATAAAAAATACTAAAAGTGATGTGCAATTATTATTATTATCATTTTTATTATTATTATTCATTCCTACGTCTACCTACACTACCAGTCAAAAGTGAGATTTTTAATGTTTTTAAAAGAAGTCTCTTCTGCTCACCAAAGCTGCATTTATTTGATCAAAAATACAACAACAACAACAGTAATATTGTGAAATATGATTATAATGTAAATAAGCTGTTCTCTATGTGAATATACAGTAAAGTGTAATTTATTCCTGTGATCAAAGCTGAATTTTCAGCATCATTACTCCAGTCTTCAGTGTCACATGATCCTTCAGAAATCACTCTAATATGAGGATCTGATGCTCAAGATACATTTATGATTATTATCAATGTTGAAAAACAGTCATATACATTTTTGTTTCAGGATTCTTTGATGAATAGAAAGTTTAAGAACAGCATTTATCTGAAACAGAAGCTTTTGTAACATTAAACACTACCGGTCAACAGTTTGGGGTCAGTAAGAATTGCTTTTGGGGGAAATAAATATAAGAAATTAATACTTTTACTCATCAAGGATGAATTAAATTGATCAAAAGTGACAGTAAAGACATTTATAAAGTTACAAAAGATTATATTTCAGATAAATGCTGTTCTTTTGAACTTTCTATTAATCAAAGAATCCTGAAATAAAAATGTAAATAACTGTTTTCAACACTGTTAATAATCATAAATGTTTCTTGAGCATCAGATCCTCATATTAGAGTGATTTCTGAAGGATCATGTGACACTGAAGACTGGAGTAATGATGCTGAAAATTCAGCTTTGATCACAGGAATAAATTACACTTTACTGTATATTCACATAGAAAACAGTTATATTTAATTGTAATACTATTTCACAATATTACTGTTTTTTGTGTATTTTTAATCAAATAAATGCAGCTTTGGTGAGCAGAAGAGACTTCTTTAAAAAACATTAGAAATGTTGAACGGCAGTGTACATGAAAACACTACTACTACAGCTATAATAATAAAAAAATAATAATAATGCAGAGAAAATGAACAGAACAACACCTCATAAAAACACTTGTGTAGTTTCTTCAGTTTCTTCCAGAGAACAGTAAGTCAGTGCAGTGTCCTTCGCCGCGTTAGCGCCGCGTTAGCATTAGCGTCTGTGGGCTTTAATACGGCGTAACGTTCTCCTCTTCTTCTTCTTCTTTCTCTTCCTCTTCCTCGGCTACAGTGGGTTTGGCTCTCGGGAAACATGGACATTATGTCGTGCTGATTCTACTGAGTTCATGTCTAATGGCTGAAAAACAAGAGCAAACGCCGTCAGTTTCCCAGCGATACGCTCAGGGTTTGAAATGAACACGCCAAAGGCGGGTAAATCAACTGTGGTCATCATGATATATTAAATACAGCGTATTACGCAGATTTAGCGCAAATTTAAACTCGTGAGTCATCATGATATATTAAATACAGCGTTTTGCGCAAATTTAGCGCAAATTTAAACTCGTGAGTCATCATGATATATTAAATACAGCGTTTTGCGCAAATTTAGCGCAAATTTAAACTCGCGAGTCATCATGATATATTAAATACAGCGTTTTGCGCAAATTTAGCGCAAATTTAAACTCGTGAGTCATCATGATATATTAAATACAGCGTTTTGCGCTGATTTAGCACAAATTTAAACTCGTGAGTCATCATGATATATTAAATACAGCGTTTTGCGCAGATTTAGCGCAAATTTAAACTCGTGAGTCATCATGATATATTAAATACAGCGTTTTGCGCAGATTTAGCACAAATTTAATCTCGCGAGTCATCATGATTTTAATAAATACAACGTATTACGTAGATTTTGCGCAAATTTAAACTCGCGAGTCATCATGATATATTAAATACAGCGTTTTGCGCAGATTTAGCGCAAATTTAAACTCGTGAGTCATCATGATATATTAAATACAGCGTATTACGCAGATTTTGCGCAAATTTAAACTCGCAAGTCATCATGATATATTAAATACAGCGTATTGCGCAGATTTAGCACAAATTTAAACTCGCGAGTCATCAAGATATATTAAATACAGCGTATTACGCAGATTTAGTGCAAATTTAAACTCGCGAGTCATCATGATATATTAAATACAGCGTATTGCGCAGATTTAGCACAAATTTAAACTCGCGAGTCATCAAGATATATATTAAATACAGCGTATTGCGCAGATTTAGCGCAAATACTCAACTCGTGAGTCATGATATATTGAATACAGCGTATTGCGCAAATTTAGCACAAATTTAAACTCGCGAGTCATCAATATATATTAAATACATTGTATTGCGCAGATTTAGCGCAAATACTCAACTCGCGAGTCATGATATATTGAATACAGCGTTTTGGGAAGATTTAGCACAAATGTAAACTCGCAAGTCATCATGATATATTAAATACAGCGTATTACGAAGATTTAGCACAAATTTAATCTCGCGAGTCATCATGATATATTAAATACAGCGTATTACGCAGATTTAGCATACATTTAATCTCGCGAGTCATCATGATATATTAAATACAGCGTTTTGTGCAGATTTAGCGCAAATTTAAACGCGAGTCATCATGATATATTAAATACAGCGTATTACGCAGATTTAGCACAAATTTAAACTCGCGAGTCATCATGATATATTAAATACAGCGTATTGCGCAGATTTAGCACAAATTTAAACTCGCCAATCATCAAGATATATTAAATAGAGCGTATTACGCAGATTTAGCGCAAATTTAAACTCGCGAGTCATCATGATATATTAAATACAGCGTATTGCGCAGATTTAGCACAAATTTAAACTCGCGAGTCATCAAGATATATTAAATACAGCGTATTGCGCAGATTTAGCGCAAATACTCAACTCGCGAGTCATGATATATTGAATACAGCGTATTGCGCAGATTTAGCACAAATTTAAACTCGCGAGTCATCAAGATATATTAAACACATTGTATTGCGCAGATTTAGCGCAAATACTCAACTCGCGAGTCATGATATATTGAATACAGCGTATTGGGAAGATTTAGCACAAATTTAAACTCCCAAGTCATCATGATATATTAAATACAGCGTATTTTGCAGATTTAGCACAAATTTAATCTCGCGAGTCATCATGATATATTAAATACAGCGTATTACGCAGATTTAGCATACATTTAATCTTGCGAGTCATCATGATATATTAAATACAGCGTTTTGCGCAGATTTAGCGCAAATTTAAACTCGCGAGTCATCATGATATATTAAATACAGCGTATTACGCAGATTTAGCACAAATTTAAACTCGCGAGTCATCATGATATATTAAATACAGCGTATTACGCAGATTTAGCACAAATTTAAATTCGCGAGTCATCATGATATAATAAATACAGCGTATTACGCAGATTTAGCACAAATTTAAACTCGCGAGTCATCATGATATATTAAATACAGCGTATTACGCAGATTTAGCGCAAATTTAAACTCGCGAGTCATCATGATGTATTAAATACAGCGTATTACGCAGATTTAGCACAAATTTTAACTCGCGAGTCATCATGATATATTAAATACAGCGTTTTGCGCAGATTTAGCGCAAATTTAAACTCGCGAGTCATCATGATATATTAAATACAGCGTATTACGCAGATTTAGCGCAAATTTAAACTTGCGAGTCATCATGATATATTAAATACAGCGTATTACGCAGATTTACCTCAAATTTAAGCTCGCGAGTCATCATGATATATTAAATACAGCGTATTACGCAGATTTAGCACAAATTTAAACTCGCGAGTCATCATGATATAATAAATACAGCGTATTACGCAGATTTAGCAAAAATTTAAACTCGCGAGTCATCATGATATATTAAATACAGCGTATTACGCAGATTTAGCGCAAATTTAAACTCGCGAGTCATCATGATATATTAAATACAGCGTATTAGAAGATTTAGCACAAATTTAAACTCGCGAGTCATCATGATATATTAAATACAGCGTTTTGCGCAGATTTAGCGCAAATTTAAACTCGCGAGTCATCATGATATATTAAATACAGCGTATTACCAGATTTAGCACAAATTTAAACTCGCGAGTCATCATGATATATTAAATACAGCGTATTACGCAGATTTAGCGCAAATTTAAGCTCGCGAGTCATCATGATATATTAAATACAGCGTATTACGCAGATTTAGCACAAATTTAAACTCGCGAGTCATCATGATATATTAAATACAGCGTTTTGCGCAGATTTAGCACAAATTTAATCTCGCGAGTCATCATGATATATTAAATACAGTGTATTACGCAGATTTAGCACAAATTTAAACTCGCGAGTCATCATGATATATTAAATACAGCATATTACGCAGATTTAGCGCAAATTTAAACTCGCGAGTCATCATGATATATTAAATACAGCGTATTACGCAGATTTAGCACAAATTTAAACTCGCGAGTCATCATGATATATTAAATGCAGCGTATTACGCAGATTTAGCACAAATTTAAACTCCCGAGTCATCATGATATATTAAATACAGCGTATTACGCAGATTTAGCACAAATTTAAACTCGCGAGTCATCAGGATAAATTAAATACAGCGTATTACGCAGATTTAGCGCATATTTAAACTCGCGAGTCATCATGATATATTAAATACAGAATATTGCGCAGATTTAGCGCAAATACTCAACTCGCGAGTCATCATGATATATTAAATACAGCGTATTACGCAGATTTAGCGCAAATACTCAACTCGCGAGTCATCATGATATTTTGAATACAGCGTTTTGCGCAGATTTAGCACAAATACTCAACTCGCGAGTCATCATGATATATTAAATACAGCGTATTACGCAGATTTAGCACAAATTTAAACTCGCGAGTCATCATGATATATTAAATACAGCGTATTACACAGATTTAGCACAAATTTAAACTCGCGAGTCATCATGATATATTAAATACAGCGTATTACGCAGATTTAGCACAAATTTAAACTCGCGAGTCATCATGATATATTAAATACAGCGTATTACGCAGATTTAGTGCAAATTTAAACTCGCGAGTCATCATGATATATTAAATACAGCGTATTACGCAGATTTAGCACAAATTTAAACTCGCGAGTCATCATGATATATTAAATACAGCGTATTACGCAGATTTAGCGCAAATTTAAACTCGCGAGTCATCATGATATATTAAATACAGCGTATTACGCAGATTTAGTGCAAATTTAAACTCGCGAGTCATCATGATATATTAAATACAGCGTATTACGCAGATTTACTGCAAATTTAAACTCGCGAGTCATCATGATATATTAAATACAGCGTATTACGCAGATTTAGTGCAAATTTAAACTCGCGAGTCATCATGATATATTAAATACAGCGTATTACGCAGATTTAGTGCAAATTTAAACTCGCGAGTCATCATGATATATTAAATACAGCGTTTTGCGCAGATTTAGCACAAATTTAAAACTCGTGAGTCATCATGATATATTAAATACAGCATATTGCGCAGATTTAGCGCAAATTTAAACTCGCGAGTCATCATGATATTAAATACAGCATATTGCGCAGATTTAGCGCAAATTTAAACTCGCGAGTCATCATGATATATTAAATACAGCGTTTTGCGCAGATTTAGCACAAATTTAAAACTCGCGAGTCATCATGATATATTAAATACAGCATATTGCGCAGATTTAGCGCAAATTTAAACTCGCGAGTCATCATGATATTAAATACAGCATATTGCGCAGATTTAGCGCAAATTTAAACTCGCGAGTCATCATGATATATTAAATACAGCGTTTTGCGCAGATTTAGCACAAATTTAAAACTCGCGAGTCATCATGATATATTAAATACAGCATATTGCGCAGATTTAGCGCAAATTTAAACTCGCGAGTCATCATGATATATTAAATACAGCGTATTACGCAGATTTAGTGCAAATTTAAACTCACGAGTCATCATGATATATTAAATACAGCGTATTACGCAGATTTAGCACAAATTTAAACTCGCGAGTCATCATGATATATTAAATACAGCGTATTACACAGATTTAGCACAAATTTAAACTTGCGAGTCATCATGATAAATTAAATACAGCGTATTACGCAGATTTAGCGCATATTTAAACTCGCGAGTCATCATGATATATTAAATACAGAATATTGCGCAGATTTAGCGCAAATACTCAACTCGCGAGTCATCATGATATATTAAATACAGCGTATTACGCAGATTTAGCACAAATTTAAACTCGCGAGTCATCATGATATATTAAATACAGCGTATTACGCAGATTTAGCGCAAATTTAAACTCGCGAGTCATCATGATATATTAAATACAGCGTATTACGCAGATTTAGTGCAAATTTAAACTCGCGAGTCATCATGATATATTAAATACAGCGTATTACGCAGATTTAGTGCAAATTTAAACTCGCGAGTCATCATGATATATTAAATACAGCGTATTACGCAGATTTACTGCAAATTTAAACTCGCGAGTCATCATGATATATTAAATACAGCGTATTACGCAGATTTAGCACAAATTTAAATTCGCGAGTCATCATGATATAATAAATACAGCGTATTACGCAGATTTAGCACAAATTTAAACTCGCGAGTCATCATGATATATTAAATACAGCGTATTACGCAGATTTAGCACAAATTTAAACTCGCGAGTCATCATGATATATTAAATACAGCGTATTACGCAGATTTAGTGCGCGAGTCATCATGATATAATAAATACAGCGTATTACGCAGATTTAGCACAAATTTAAACTCGCAAGTCATCATGATATATTAAATACAGCGTATTACGCAGATTTAGCACAAATTTAAACTCGCGAGTCATCATGATATATTAAATACAGCGTATTACGCAGATTTAGTGCAAATTTAAACTCGCGAGTCATCATGATATATTAAATACAGCGTATTACGCAGATTTACTGCAAATTTAAACTCGCGAGTCATCATGATATATTAAATACAGCGTATTACGCCGATTTACTGCAAATTTAAACTCGCGAGTCATCATGATATATTAAATACAGCGTATTACGCAGATTTAGTGCAAATTTAAAACTCTTGAGTCATCATGATATATTAAATACAGCGTTTTGCGCAGATTTAGCGCAAATTTAAACTCGCGAGTCATCATGATATTAAATACAGCATATTGCGCAGATTTAGCGCAAATTTAAACTCGCGAGTCATCATGATATATTAAATACAGCGTTTTGCGCAGAATCTGCTCATATCTGGCTTACTTGAACACACACGTCACTACGCTACAAGTAACGATGCTCTTGGTCAGTTGCATTGAAGCAATAGTGAAGATTAAAAATCATTTGGTTATTCGTTGTTATTTTCCAACATCCTACTTTTTTTAAACAATTTTTTGTATTGATCTCTCCACCTAAAACACATTTTTGGTTAAAGGATGAAAGAGGGAGGATGACAGGATTTTGTTTGAATAAGAAATGAATGTATGAAATCCAAATTTTATAATATATAAAAAGTTCATTTCAAACCCTGAATACGCCACATAAAACCCACAAGAACTCAATCCACGTACCATCAATGATCTCATCCTTCACCTTGTGCAGTTCCCGGACGACCTCCTCCAGGATCTCCTGTCGAAGAGAACACGTGTGTGTGTGTGAGTACGAGCGCAGAAGAGAACACGTGTGTGTGTGTGTGTGTGAGTACGAGCGCAGAAGAGAACACGTGTGTGTGTGTGTGTGTGAGTACGAGCGCAGAAGAGAACACGTGTGTGTGTGTGTGTGTGTGTGTGTGTGTGTGTGTGTGTGTGTGTGTGTGTGTGAGTATGAGCGCAGAAGAGAACACGTGTGTGTGTGTGTGAGAATGAGCGCAGAAGAGAACACGTGTGTGTGTGTGTGTGTGGGTGTGTGTGTGTGAGTATGAGCGCAGAAGAGAACACGTGTGTGTGTGTGTGTGTGTGTGTGTGTGTGTGTGTGTGTGTGAGTATGAGCGCAGAAGAGAACACGTGTGTGTGTGTGTGAGTATGAGCGCAGAAGAGAACACGTGTGTGTGTGTGTGAGTATGAGCGCAGAAGAGAACACGTGTGTGTGTGTGTGTGTGTGTGTGAGTATGAGCGCAGAAGAGAACACGTGTGTGTGTGTGTGTGTGTGTGTGAGTACGAGCGCAGAAGAGAACACGTGTGTGTGTGTGTGAGTATGAGCGCAGAAGAGAACACGTGTGTGTGTGTGTGAGTATGAGCGCAGAAGAGAACACGTGTGTGTGTGTGTGAGTATGAGCGCAGAAGAGAACACGTGTGTGTGTGTGTGTGTGTGTGTGTGTGAGTATGAGCGTAGAAGAGAACACGTGTGTGTGTGTGTGTGTGTGTGTGAGTATGAGCGCAGAAGAGAACACGTGTGTGTGTGTGAGTACGAGCGCAGAAGAGAACACGTGTGTGTGTGTGTGAGTATGAGCGCAGAAGAGAACACGTGTGTGTGTGTGTGTGTGTGTGTGTGTGAGTATGAGCGTAGAAGAGAACACGTGTGTGTGTGTGTGTGTGTGTGTGAGTATGAGCGCAGAAGAGAACACGTGTGTGTGTGTGTGAGTATGAGCGCAGAAGAGAACACGTGTGTGTGTGTGTGTGTGTGTGTGTGTGTGTGTGAGTATGAGCGTAGAAGAGAACACGTGTGTGTGTGTGTGTGTGTGTGTGAGTATGAGCGCAGAAGAGAACACGTGTTTGTGTGTGTGTGTGTGTGTGAGTATGAGCGCAGAAGAGAACACGTGTGTGTGTGTGTGTGTGTGTGTGAGTATGAGCGTAGAAGAGAACACGTGTGTGTGTGTGTGTGTGTGTGTGAGTATGAGCGCAGAAGAGAACACG
Source organism: Rhinichthys klamathensis goyatoka (assembly GCF_029890125.1). Classification (NCBI taxonomy): domain Eukaryota; kingdom Metazoa; phylum Chordata; class Actinopteri; order Cypriniformes; family Leuciscidae; genus Rhinichthys; species Rhinichthys klamathensis. Next base: position 617,196 of record NW_026606896.1, read on the forward strand.
TGTGTGTGTGTGTGTGTGAGTATGAGCGCAGAAGAGAACACGTGTGTGTGTGTGTGTGTGTGTGTGTGTGTGTGAGTATGAGCGCAGAAGAGAACACGTGTGTGTGTGTGAGTATGAGCGCAGAAGAGAACACGTGTGTGTGTGTGTGAGTATGAGCGCAGAAGAGAACACGTGTGTGTGTGTGTGTGTGTGTGTGTGAGTATGAGCGCAGAAGAGAACACGTGTGTGTGTGTGTGAGTATGAGCGCAGAAGAGAACACGTGTGTGTGTGTGTGTGTGAGTATGAGCGCAGAAGAGAACACGTGTGTGTGTGTGTGTGTGTGTGTGTGAGTATGAGCGCAGAAGAGAACACGTGTGTGTGTGTGTGTGTGTGTGTGTGTGTGTGAGTATGAGCGCAGAAGAGAACACGTGTGTGTGTGTGTGTGTGTGTGTGTGAGTATGAGCGCAGAAGAGAACACGTGTGTGTGTGTGTGTGTGAGAATGAGCGCAGAAGAGAACACGTGTGTGTGTGTGTGAGTATGAGCGCAGAAGAGAACACGTGTGTGTGTGTGTGAGTATGAGCGCAGAAGAGAACACGTGTGTGTGTGTGTGTGTGTGTGTGTGAGTATGAGCGCAGAAGAGAACACGTGTGTGTGTGTGTGTGTGTGTGTGAGTATGAGCGCAGAAGAGAACACGTGTGTGTGTGTGTGTGTGAGTATGAGCGCAGAAGAGAACACGTGTGTGTGTGTGTGAGTATGAGCGCAGAAGAGAACACGTGTGTGTGTGTGTGTGTGTGTGTGTGTGTGTGTGTGTGTGTGTGAGTATGAGCGCAGAAGAGAACACGTGTGTGTGTGTGTGAGTATGAGCGCAGAAGAGAACACGTGTGTGTGTGTGTGAGTATGAGCGCAGAAGAGAACACGTGTGTGTGTGTGTGTGTGTGTGTGTGAGTATGAGCGCAGAAGAGAACACGTGTGTGTGTGTGTGTGTGTGTGTGAGTATGAGCGCAGAAGAGAACACGTGTGTGTGTGTGTGTGTGTGTGTGTGAGTACTGATCTGTACCTGTTTCATCCTGTCGAAGTCTAAGGCGTCGGAGTCTCCGATGCTCCCCACGGGACGAACCCTGCGGATGCAAACGCGTCACATGACCCCAGCGCATACAGTGTGTGTGACGGTAAAGCGTGTGTGTTCCTGCTCTCACCTGGACACCAGCGACGATCGCTCGGCAGAGTTCGCTCGGTCCCACGGCTTCTTCACTCCATCTGCACACACACACACACACACACACACACACACACACACACACACACACACACACACACACACACACACACACACACACCATACATAGTAAAGCTTGGCAGATTATTGCTGAAGGGAAAGTTAAAAAAAGTTTTTACATTTTTACATTTATTTTTGTGTAAAACGCAAAAAATACTATTTTCAATTTTTATATGAAATATATATTTTCTAAATCACGTTTTACTCTAAAACTGCAAGACAACCAAAGCCATAAAGCTGAGCAAGTGTGTGTTCCGCATGTGAGCTGATCTCTCAGTAAAGCAGCGTTCAGGGAGAGTGTGTTCGGCTGCAGTTCCAAACGCTTCCACTAGAGGAAACTCTCCATTCATTTCCAATGCGGCATTTCTGACCGCGAGGAGCACAAGTGGGACTATTGTTCACAGCACCATTAAACCTGTTCAGATCATGCCCATGATTTATGTGTGTGTTCACACAGCAAGAGCCAAAACCTTGTGCTAAGTTATATATCATTCCCATGTGTGGTCAAACCTGTCCGAGAACACCAGAGGTACACACACCAGTGTTTTGTTGGCCGGTACAGAGAGCAAAAGTTAGTATTATCATTCGTCTGCGTCCACCTTGGGGTGTTTCCTCGAGTGTAAGTGTGTGTAAGTGCCGATATCGGACACGGGTCACTGTTAAAGAAGAGATCTGCAGTGTAAATGCGGTTTATGATGAGGTCATGTCGTTTACCTGAAGCGTTCTGCCCACGAGAGTTCAGATCGTCCTGAAACACATCAGAATCATTCAAGGCAATAACACGGACAACAACAGCACAACCCCGCCATGTGCAATATTAATACTTCCATCATCCAACAACACGCAACAAAAGCCTGCATTTAAGATTCATATATTTGAATATGACTAATGGTTTACTCACGGTTTGGCTGTCTCCATCTTTCTTCTCATCCGCTGCTTTCCGTCTGTCATGGGAAATAAACAGAGGGTGTGTGTGTGTTTATATCTGATGTCTATATACACACAGTGCCGATGAGACGTGAGAGTGGGCGGAGCTTCTCAGCAGTGAGCTGTCCGTCATGATCTCTGGTGTGTGTTCGTGTGTGTGTCCTCACCTGCGTGCGAGCAGCGCGTTCATCTCCTCCATCAGGCCTCCGCTCCCGCCACTCGTCCGGTTGGCTTCGCTTTTGGCTCCGGAAGAGGAGTTCTCCTCGGGCTGAGGACACACGGCGCTCTCAGCTCAATCACTTCCTTCTTTAGGGATTTTATATGTAGATTTTTCATGCAAAATGTGGGATGTGTTTTTGGAGTTCTGGTTCTATACTCTACACTCTATTTTTTCTACCCAATACCTGGGTTAAGCCTTTTGGGTAAACTTTTTTGGGTTATTTTTTCAGTGTTTGAGTAGTTTTGTGTTACCAAGCTCCTGGGTCAGATGTAACAACCCAGTGTTTGGGTAGTTATTATGTTACCCAGATCCTGGGTCAGTGTTTGGGTAGTTCTTATGTTACCCAGATCCTGGGTCAGTGTTTGGGTAGTTCTTATGTTACCCAGATCCTGGGTCAGTGTTTGGGTAGTTTTTGTGTTACCCAGATCCTGGGTCAGATGTAACAACCCAGTGTTTGGGTAGTTCTTATGTTACCCAGATCCTGGGTCAGTGTTTGGGTAGTTCTTATGTTACCCAGATCCTGGGTCAGTGTTTGGGTAGTTTTTGTGTAAGTCAGATCCTGGGTCAGATGTAACAACCCAGTGTTTGGGTAGTTTTTTGTGTTACCCAGGTCTTGGGTAAGATGTAACAACCCAGTGTTTGGGTAGTTTTTGTGTTACCCAGATCCTGGGTCAGATGTAATAACCCAGTGTTTGGGTAGTTCTTATGTTACCCAGATCCTGGGTCAGAGTTTGGGTAGTTTTTGTGTTACCCAGATCCTGGGTCAGATGTTACAACCTAGTGTTTGGGTACTTTTTAAGTTCATAAGAAATGTTACCCAGATCCTGGGTCAATGTTTGGGTATTTTTGTGTTACCCAGATCCTGGGTCAGACTTAACAACCCAGTGTTTGGGTAGTTCTTATGTTACCCAGATCCTGGGTCAAAGTTTGAGTAGTTTTTGTGTTACACAGATCCTGGTCAGATGTAACAACCTAGTGTTTGGGTAGTTCTTATGTTACCCAGATCCTGGGTCAAAGTTGGAGTAGTTTTTGTGTTACACAGATCCTGGGTCAGATGTAACAACCTAGTGTTTGGGTAGTTCTTATGTTACCCAGATCCTGGGTCAGTGTTTGTGTAGTTTTTGTGTTACTCAGATCCTGGGTCAGATGTAACAACCCAGTGTTTGGGTAGTTCTTATGTTACCCAGATCCTGGGTCAATGCTTGGGTCAGACGTAACAACTCAGAGGTTGAGTTATTTATCACGTAAAAACCTACATAACCTTATTAAAAGAAGCATGTTTTAGAGCATTTCTTAATATAAAGAATCTTTTAAAATTCCCCGGATGTTAAAGGTTCTTCATGGAACCCTCGATGCTGATAAAGAAGCTGAATATGATCATGTTATATGTTTAGCAGTTGTTGTTGTGAGTGAGTTTCTGACAGACCCGATTGACGCGGCGCAGTTTGGCTCCGGCGATCATGGCGGCGAGTCCTGTGGGGCCCTGACCATCGTCCTGCGCGGCCCCGGGGCCCCCGTACCCACACACGGGCAAAGGGGGCGGGGGAGGGGGCGGAGCCCCGGCGGAGGGGGGCGGGGGCCCGGGCGGGGGGGGAGGCGGGCAGGGGCCACCCATCAGCAGCGGAGGGGGCGTGGCAATGGGCGGAGCTACAGACAGCACCGCGTGACCCTGAAACGGGGAACCTGGGGAAATAACACAGGAACGAGTAACTTGAGTTATGTAATCAGATTACTTTTTTCAAGTAACTAGTAAAGTAACGCATTACTTATAAATTTACAGCAAAATATCCGAGTTACATTTTCAAATAAGTAACGCAAGTTACTTTTTATTACATTTAATGACCGACAGCTCTCCTGTCCTCATGCTGAGAGAAATTGTGAGTAAGTGCAGAGGCGTTGTGGGTAGATATGATGGTTATTGTCGTTCTAGACTAAATGTGTGCATTTACTCGTCTCACTTGCACAAAAAAGATTCAGTATTCCTCAAAATTAATAAAATCAGTGAAATGCAAAATCAGAATAATACGCAAACCTCCAATAATTAAATGTTAAATAAAACAAATATTTGTATGCATTTAATCTCACTTTATTGACCAATGTTCTTGCTTCTGACCTTGGATGATTCAGTTTAACCATAAGCAGAAATGACTAGATTTTTTGTTTTTATTTGTGAAGTGTTAAAAATTCTTCTCCTTATTCTTCTGTTATCCAGAACAGCAGTGAACAGTCTGTACAGGAGTGAATCTGCATTTCCCTCAGCCTTTTTATTTAAATTTTGGTCTGAAACGACCTTTACATTTGCCCAAAAATAGAACTTTTTTGTTATAAAAAAAAACAAGCCTAGCCCAGGCGAGAAAAAGTAACGCAAAAGTAACATAACGCAGTACTTTTCTTAAAAAGTATATTGTAATGCATTTCTTTCCCCCAGCCCTGACAGTGCGAGCGTCCTCGATCAGCGCTGTCGCTCCAGGATCTCCTACCTGAGTTGGACGATCGTCTCTCCCGCTCGATATGCGCCTGCATTTCCATTTGCCTGCAGACACAGAAACACACTGAACCTTCCCACCATGCACTGCACACACACTGCGAAACTGTCAGGTTTCATGTAGGATTTGAATTATGCTATCAAGAGAAATCATGATAAAATGCATTGTGTCATATTTACACTATATGGCAAAAGTTTGGATTAATTAAGATTTTTTAATGTTATTGAAAGAGTCTCTTCTGCTCATCAAAGCTGCATTTATATGATCAAAACACAGTAATATTGTGAAATATTACAATTTAAATTAGTTATTTTCTATGTGAATATACAGTAAAGTGTAATTTATTCCTGTGATCAAAGCTGTATTTTCAGCATCATTACTCCAGTCTTCAGTGTCACATGATCCTTCAGAAATCACTCTAATATGAGGATCTGATGCTCAAGACACATTTATGATTATTAACAGTGTAGAAAACAGTCATATTTCTGTGGAAACTGTGATACATTTTATTGTTCAGGATTCTTTGATGAATAGAAAGTAAAAAAAAACAGCATTTATAATCGCATAATCATGTATTCATTATAATAAGAAGACATTGACTCGAGGGACCCATAATGCATCAGTAGAATGGGTCAGGAACATTTCTGATCGAATAATGAGCCTGACAGCATCAGATATCAGATGAAGATCGATCAGATCTGGAAGCGTATGACACAGATCTGCTCAATACACAGAGATGTGGAGCGACTCAGATGCATGATGGGACGGTGGAAGAGCTGACACAGCATCATGATAATGCATCCGCTGACCACCAGAGGGCGCCTGTGTGCGTGCGCTTCATCATATCACATTTATAGTGCCCTGTAATGCTGTTTTAGAGGCTCTTACAGCAGGTTCTCATGCATGTAAAGGTCAAACACACTTTATTCCCTCATAATCTCCACTGCAGCTTCAGCTCTTTCTTTCACGCTTCCATCAAGGATTCGCTCTCTCTAAACCCCGCCTCTCTGAGAGCTGCTCTGCTCTGATTGGCTAGAAAGCAAACGCTCATTATCATATCTGAATCTCAGCTCTTGATCACAGGGATACGAACAGTAACGATGGCGTGGGTTTCACCGTATCAATCTCAGAAAACAGCGTCTCCTCGACACGAACAACACGAGCCGAACTCTTCCAGTCTCAGATACACTAGAGTGTTTGAGGGCGGAGCTAAGAGACGCTGCTCAGCCAATCAAGACCGCATTATGCAAATTAGTTACAAACCTACACAGGTTCATGAATTACTCGTTTTAGTTTAGAATCACGTCTTTCCTTTAGGAGACAAAAACTTTTTTGACATTTATCTTTGATCTGTGAAACTTTTACATTCACAAACAGCTTTATTACACTCTACATGAAAGGAACTATCCGTAAAGCTGTAATATATTGCAGTGTACGTGAATATGGTGCATTGAATCCTACCGTCTCTGCACCTCGAGCTCCTCTGTGTTCGGGCCGTTCTGGAGCTGCCGCTGAACAGCTGGACCTGAAAGAGACACACAAGCGTCAGGAACATAGCGGCGTCAGTGCAGCGAGTTTGAGCGTAAACAGGAACAGATATCTGCAAACGGGGTCCGAAAAACAAACTTAATCCCGTCGGCAGAATGTTTATCTCAGTTCAGATCGATCATGCTGGAGATGAAGAGTCCCGAGCTGAGGACAGATGAAGCTCATCACGACTGAAGCGCTTACACCTATAAACACACGACAGCTAAACACACCTTTACAGGAGCACATCTGATGACGAGGGTGTGTGACGTGCGGCGGGTGACGAGTGTGTGACGTGCGGCGGGTGACGAGAGTGTGACGTGCGGCGGGTGACGAGAGTGTGTGACGTGCGGCGGGTGACGAGAGTGTGTGACGTGCGGCGGGTGACGGGAGTGTGTGACGTGCGGCGGGTGACGGGAGTGTGTGACGTGCGGCGGGTGACGGGAGTGTGTGACGTGCGGCGGGTGACGAGAGTGTGACGTGCGGCGGGTGACGAGAGTGTGTGACGTGCGGCGGGTGACGAGAGTGTGTGACGTGCGGCGGGTGACGAGAGTGTGACGTGCGGCGGGTGACGAGAGTGTGTGACGTGCGGCGGGTGACGGGAGTGTGTGACGTGCGGCGGGTGACGGGAGTGTGTGACGTGCGGCGGGTGACGGGAGTGTGTGACGTGCGGCGGGTGACGAGAGTGTGTGACGTGCGGCGGGTGACGAGAGTGTGTGACGTGCGGCGGGTGACGAGAGTGTGTGACGTGCGGCGGGTGACGAGAGTGTGTGACGTGCGGCGGGTGACGGGAGTGTGTGACGTGCGGCGGGTGACGGGAGTGTGTGACGTGCGGCGGGTGACGAGAGTGTGTGACGTGCGGCGGGTGACGGGAGTGTGTGACGTGCGGCGGGTGACGAGAGTGTGTGACGTGCGGCGGGTGACGGGAGTGTGTGACGTGCGGCGGGTGACGGGAGTGTGTGACGTGCGGCGGGTGACGAGAGTGTGTGACGTGCGGCGGGTGACGGGAGTGTGTGACGTGCGGCGGGTGACGGGAGTGTGTGACGTGCGGCGGGTGACGGGAGTGTGTGACGTGCGGCGGGTGACGAGAGTGTGTGACGTGCGGCGGGTGACGAGAGTGTGTGACGTGCGGCGGGTGACGGGAGTGTGTGACGTGCGGCGGGTGACGAGAGTGTGTGACGTGCGGCGGGTGACGGGAGTGTGTGACGTGCGGCGGGTGACGGGAGTGTGTGACGTGCGGCGGGTGACGAGAGTGTGTGACGTGCGGCGGGTGACGAGAGTGTGTGACGTGCGGCGGGTGACGGGAGTGTGTGACGTGCGGCGGGTGACGGGAGTGTGTGCGGGTGACGAGAGTGTGTGACGTGCGGCGGGTGACGAGAGTGTGTGCGG